>NW_010206634.1:29333-29693 GCF_000695765.1 Mesitornis unicolor
GAGCTCAACGACAAAAAAATCCTTTAAAGCGGCCAAATCCCAGACATTGCAGTCAGACAAAACTTTCTCTGACTCTGTAATCTGGATCAATGGCAAATATGTCAGAGAACACATCAGGTTCTGCTGCTCTTCGCCATGTAACTTCATTTGAGGAACAAATAATCGTTCAACCTGGCTACCATCCCACTTGAGAATGAAGATCAGAGCAAACTGACTCACCATTTGGATGCCTGTCCATGATTTTTGCAAAGTTTTTGGACTGCCTTTGTGGTTTTACACTTGCATCTGATCTCCACAAATGCTTTAAAATTATTACTATAATAGAATAATCAGAGACAACTACAGAAGGTCAGGGAAAGA
>NW_010206634.1:29724-45984 GCF_000695765.1 Mesitornis unicolor
AGGCATAATATATTCTGTTTGCTCCTTCTGATAGTTCGTGGTGTGGAGCTTTATTAATGTGCCTGGGACACATCCCCCAGCCCACTTCAGAAACGCCAACGCTCCCTGGGGGATGGCACTGAAGGGATTTGCAGCTTTCAGATCTCTCTTCAAAAAGATAATTATGACTTTCAAAGAAGTCGAAGGGAGTTATAAACCTTTTCCCCAAAAATCAATCAGGGACGTGCATAGCTGTAAGAGCAGGTGCCGTGACAGAAGGATTAAGGTGTTCTTTCACCATCCCAGAGAGGCAAAGGTCAGTCTAGGGCCAGATTCACCCCAAAGGCTGCACTCCCAACTAATCCAGCTCTGAGGAGCTCCTTGCTCACTCAGACCGAGCGTTGACAAGCAGCTGGATATCATATAATATTAGCCACTTTGTAACCTTGTGTAGTGAAGATTATACACACTGTGCTTGAACTTCACTCATCCAACAGGGTACAAAGTTCAAGTGAACTGTCACCATGGCCAAAATTCCCAAAACTGGTTGAAGAGGAAAACTCAGAATAGCCACAGTTAACCTAGAACTGTTTCCTTCCAGCTAGTAACAAGGACACGTTTGCAAAATTCAACTAAGAAACTGGTAAAAGCTGACAGACCTGCTCCTGAACCTCCTATTTCTGTACCCGACTCTCTCAGAGCAGTACTGAAATTATGGGTACATCCCCGCAGTCTCTTACAGGCAGACATCAGCAAGTTGTGGCCCCATTCAGAGCCCATCACACACAACTGGGCTCATTAGGGCCAGCACAGCAGAGAGCTGCCATGGCACCATGGTTTCTAACTGGGAGATGCCCGACATCCACATGGCTCACAGCGTGAGCAGAGCAAATTCACCTCTACCCAAAAACTAAATGCACACAGCAAGAAGCTAAAGCCAGCTGCTCTACAGCCTTTGGCTCTGCCAACAAAGCAAAGTCATTAACTGCCAGTGCCGAACTGCCCTGGACTTGTAGGACAGAATTTGAGAGCCAGTTTTCTGTTGAGGAAAACTGCAACTTTGTAAGGACTACAACACTCTTATTTTCACAGGAACAAAGTTGATAAAAACTTTGTTAGAGGTTTCAGCCAATACTGGTGTGCATGTTGCTACAGTGCTAGAGGTCTTCAAGGTCTTGAGATAAAGTTGCAGAGGCTGGGGGGAACGGAAACCCAGGGGAGTCAACCCCAAGGTGACCCCAGGCTGACCAATTAATACCATTCATACCATCAACAGCACATTCACTACAAACTGGGGAGTTTGCTGGGGACAGCCCTCCTTCCTCCTTTTCTGCCTCTCCCTCCTGCTCCCTCTTCCATGCCTGACATCTCGAGAGGGATTTGTTCACAGCCCTGAGGCCTGCTCCTCGACAATACTGGCCGAGTATAATTCTGTGTATTTTATAACTGTTATCAATATTTTTATTATTATTAAATATAGTTCTATTTCAACCCAGGAATCTCCTTTCCTTTCCTGACCCTCCTTCTCCTTTTGTGTTCCTGGAAGTCAAGAGCCAGCCCAGAGTACCCAGCAGCCGGCACTGGTATGTTCAACTGGCCCAAACGGTCCCTACCCTCAAGGAACCTCTGCAAACCTGAGAGGTAAAAACAGGAGATAACTGCATAAATCACCTTTGGGAGGTCTGCAAACATCATCTCATTGTCAGCCACTTCTTTGCACTTATGCTTATGAAAGCAAGACTGAACTTTGTGTTTTACCTCCAAAGCGGAGCAGGTTCCTCCAGTCCCAGCATTACATAAATGGCTTTCACACCAATGGGGAGAACTTAATAAATTTTGTAGGTCAGTGCTTCTGGCAGATATTTCTCCAAAGACTATGTTTTGACTTCAAGGAAAAAAAACCCCTATCCTTCAACTTAGCTTTTTGAAGGCACAGTCCATAAAAGTGGGGGAAAAAAACAGAAGGAGGAAAGAGCTCGACTGATTTGTTGTAAGCTGATCCGAAAGTGTTCCGAAAATTCAGGGCATGCGAGGACAAAATAAAGAAAAAGTATTCTAGCAGAGAACAACTCAAAAATAAAAATAGCAGCAGTGGTTAAGAACAGTTCTTCAAAGGGATGTCAGGCTTTACAATACTTTGCGCGGCAGCGGTGACTAAGAAGTCTTCGCGCTGTTGCTCCACGGTGATATTAAAAACCAGCGTTTGTGTCTTTGGGGGAAAAAAAAATAGCAAACAAAAACACATACAGCAGAATAATAAAATGCAATCATAGGAAGGTTGCTTTAAATCCTGTTTTATAAAACCCTGGGGCATTTTCCCTTGTTCAGTGCAGTCACCGCAATGTCAAATTCTAATTTTCAGCAGAGGTCAGAAGCGGTGTAACTGGCAACACAACGGATGGCACGGGTGACAGAAACCATTTCTAGGAACTTAGCCTTTAAAATAAACAAACTAAACTGGTGGCATTTCTTTATTTCTTTTGTTTGGTTTTTTTAAAGCTAAGAGCTACACTGAGTATTGAATTTGCTAACGGATGAACTTTTATGCTTTATAGGAGTCCTCTTGTGCAGTATTTTCCTCCCCTGGGCTCTTAAGGAGCCAAGATATCCGAAATGACTGCAGAAGCCTCTATCTTCACTAACCTACAGGAGAAAGAGAGGGAAACTTACTTTTCCTTCTCTGGGTGCCATGACATATTTGTGAGCCTAATAACATCCCTGCAAAGTAGATAAAATATTATCTCTACATTACACTGGGAAAGAAAGAGGGGGCCAATAGCCAGCCAAGGGTTTTCTGCAAGTACAAAATTAACCTTGGATTTATTATTTCAAATAAGAAGAGATGATCATATGAATATTTTATAACATTTTCTGTAGCCTTAATAAAGCAACTACCATTATCTCCATCTTTTAAAGCTGCAAAGGGTTCACAGCCATTGTCTGCGATGCTCTACAGGCTTTTACCAATAGCTGTGGTTCTGGAAATTAATCTTTTATTCACTGAATTTCAGACCAAAACCTGAACCTGTGTTGTAGAAACATTTTGTTGTTTTTACTGCACCATCTCCCAAATAAAGGCAGATGTACCCTGTGAGACTCCTGGCATTCCAGTACAGCCTGGAGAAGTAGCCAAACTGTAGGAAGCCAAGGTCTCTCCTCCCAGGGCAGTATTTTATCTGTGTGCTGGAAGGAATTAAGAAATAAAAGATGTGCTAGCATCACAGGATGCTTATTCACACCAAACAGGCCAATGCTTTGCCTTTCTCCTCTGTCTCCACATATATTTGGGATAAGGGGGACTTGACCCCAAGACTTCATGGGTTGCCCTCATTCATCAGTTGAAGAACCATATCCAAAAATCCAGCAGCAGAGACAAGCAACTGTACACAAGAGCAAAATGGAGAAAGCCACTTTCCTACAGAATTGTGTCTCCTGGCCAGATTCTCTGGTGTCTAAAGAGCAATTAGACAAATTCATGGAAGTAATATCCATTAAAAGCTACTAAAATATGCAAACACCAAGAACTTCCCAAGGCACAGATCAATGAAGGATGGAAGAGCACCAGGAACCTGCATTGCACCCTTCTCTGCACATCTCCTGCTGACTGCTGTCTGAAGCTGGATGTTAACTGGATGCATCTTTGATAAGACACCCAAAATTTTATGCAGCACCTCTCATCATCAGGAGTGAGCCAATTCTACAGCTTTCCCACTGTGAGAGAACCAAGCAACCTTTTTCTAGCTGGCATCAGTTTTTATAAGGTCCATAAGGTCTGCATATCTTTCACGCTCTCTAACTTCTGTTAGGTTTGCTTGGATTTGGCCAACATATTCAGAAGTTACAGAGACAGAGATACGATGTTCACATAAGCTTTGTTTCCTGAAGAAACCAGGTTAAATAAAAATCACCAGATGAAGAGTTACAAGACGTTCTGTAATCTGCTATGAAAACACCCAGGAATGAGGTGCAAAGTCCTAACAGGATACAAGGATGTGTTGACAAGGAGCAAGTGCTTGCATTAGGCAAAACAACATCATCTTCAACGAATTATTCCATGATAAAAGAGGGACCCAGTAGCAACTCCAAAGAGCAGGAACCTGCACACTCACAAACCTACCACAAGGCACAGGGCTGTTCTTTCCTTGCTAAATCATCCCCTTTACTCCCTTCCAGACCTTAACAGACTGCTACAAAAATACCATAAATTATAGAGTACGGATGATGTCAAAGCCTGCTTTCAGAGGGAGGCTGGCAACAGCAATCACGCATTCTTGAGTTTGGGAATACACAGGCACAATTCTTGTTCAGAGCCTATAAAGAAAAAAAAGGCTCTGCACAAATATATTTCCTTTCAAATCTATCCCTCAACCAGCCCAGCCCGATGCCACAGACATGGGGGACAGAAGGGAGGATGACAGGATGAAAACGGAAAGCCACAACCAAGGACAATGGCTTAAGCCACAGAAATACACGGGGAAAGCGTAAACGCAGCAGAAGACACAGCCTACACACTCAGTTCAAACTGCACTGCATTATTCCAGCTGGCTTCCAGAGAGACCTGCTTCTAAATACCTGAAAGTGGCAGGAGATAATGACCATAACCCTAAAATGAAGGCCTCTGAATCCTCTCTGTGTGTGCATAAAGGAACACAGGAGGTTCCACTGAAATTGGAGAAGAAACTTCTTCTCAGTGAGGGTGACAGAGCCCTGGCCCAGGCTGCCCAGAGAGGTTGTGGAGTCTCCTTCTCTGCAGACATTCAAAACCCGCCTGGACGCCTTCCTGTGTAACCTCATCTGGGTGTTCCTGCTCCGGCAGGGGGATTGGACTGGGTGAGCTTTGGAGGTCCCTTCCAATCCCTAACGTTCTGGGATTCTGTGATATTGGGCAATTCAGGCTGCTCTAAACTACAGTACCTTTGCACAGTCCCAAATAGGGAAACAGAAAGACTTGGGGAACGTGGTCACAATGGGCTGACTTGTTTTACCCAGCCACACACCATCCAGCACCCACAGGAGGGATGTGAAGGCCAACAGTCATTAAGCCAGCAGAGGATTCTCCAGCTCTGAGGTGATCTTTTTCCAGGTAACACATCATTAGGGCTGCTTCACCGCAAGGAGGAAAAAATAAAACCAGAGGAAATTATCAGAACCTCCGTGTTGTTCTCCAGAGCTGCTTTCATCAGAAAATCCTAAAAAAACGGCTTAACTTTTGTCTACAACTAAACCAGAACCACCCTCAGTTGTGCACATCTCACATCTGGGAGCAGCTTTGGAATTAAAGTAAATCCGAACCCAGTCAACCAAGACCCATCTCTTATTATTATTGGTGGTTTCAAATCTGAGACACCAGCTAAAATAAAAAACAAAAACCAACATCTGTTAATAATGCGCACAGCAACAGCGATGGGTTTTTTAACCCTCCATCCCCCTACACAGGATAAAGCTGACAGCTGTACCTCCCATTTTGTTTGTCTTATTAAAGCAGTAAACTGCGAGGAAGGCCTTATCTCTTCAAAGTGCTATGAAACTTCACTACATTGTATAAATGTTTTACACCAATAATAATTAAGAGGCACATTTTCAAAGAAGTGCCTCTTGGAGTTATGCATATAAAATTTGAGAGCACTGCAGCTAAATCACATGTACCAGAGCAGTATTTCTGGCATTTACCTTAGAAACTTCAGCTCTCAGAAGAGCCACTGCCACATCTGGGCAGTGTGGATACCCAAGTTTAAGCAAGGTCTCCAGAACCTGCCCCCATAAAGACATTTTTCCTTCTATCTGACTTCTCTAAGCCCACAGCCGAGGATGCCTGTCTTCACAAGGATCCTCAGAACAGCTGCTCTGAATTCACTTCAAAGCCGATGTGCGCGAAGACACAACACAGACCTTAGCTAGAAATAGAGTTGCCCTAATTTGATCTAATTAACCTCCTTTCCTGCACTGAATGTGCAGAAACAAACAGGACGCACTGGAAAACCCAGCTAAGCAGTCTCCTCACTGCTTTCGCCTGCCGCAGTGCATCTACAAGTGAAGCACAACCTCAGCCTTTCAAGTCAAATTTCTGAACCACCAGCAAGGTCTGCGTCTGAGAGCAGACGGCCTTCAGGAGGGACACTCCTGGACCCACACCTCCATGAAGACACTGGGTTAGATGACAGTTCTGCACTTCGCTGCACACTGAAGCCCATCCACCGCTCCCTGCAAGCATCAAGTTTTGTGGCACATAACCACAGATCAATATTCATGCCCACTGCCAAAGGGTCACCCCAGAAAAGTGGCAGAAGGCAGGCCCTCTACTGGAGGTCACCTCGACTGGACACGTACGGCTTAGCACACCAACAACAGCTCAACTAAGGTTTACAGCTGAGAAATGTCTTCTTTTCCTTCCTTTAAGGTTCTTTCTTCAATACATGTGAAAAGTGGCACTTCTTTAGTGACATTCCAGACACTTCACCAGCCTCAATTTTTTTCCTCAGAAGAAATAGTCTCAAAAATTGTTAAAGTTTTCTTCTCATCCAATTCCTCACTTTTTTTTTTTCCTACTTCACCCCACTCTGGAAAGAAGCACAAACTGAGAGAAAATTAGGAAACTTCATCTGATGTGTTCTTCCTTTCCATCCTTCCCCTAAATGTTAAGTTCAATCATTTTCCAACTGCTCTTAATGTTAGGAGTCTCACCGAGTACTGACCATGGAGTAAGTGCTTTCTCACACGTAGAACCAAGCCTCCTCGGGTAGAAGTCCAAACAGCAGTATACCAGCACCAAGAAGAGTTCATCTTCCTACCATCCACACTGTCAGCACTGAAGATACGCTCCTCTGGTGGAGCGCTGCGAAGCATCCCGCTTGCACACAAGCTGCTACGAATTCTAGCCCCTGTAACGTATCACACAACAGGTTATTTCTGGCACTGCAGAGAAAAACCCCAATCTGCACCCAGACGATCCCAAGGCTGCAAATTCCACGTGGCAAGCTTTGTCGAAGAAAGGATTAAGAAGCCCCAGGATTTAGACATATAAAAGAAAAAGGTCGTAACAACTGCACTGTCAACTACACTGTAACAACTATGCCATCTTCAAGATGCCAGATATAAATCACATAGTGTCAAGTAATTAAATCACTCTTCTGTCTCAGAGCACTCCAAATTTCACGCTTATCTTACAGAGACACAGCAGCCCATGGTTTCAGTGCTGTCCTCAGACATTCAGGTATACGATGCCTGCTAGCTGCAATGGACATGCACAGCAGTGTTCCAATGAATCTTATGAAAAATCAGCCCCCAAGAGGAAACTATTTTTAGTGAAGTGCACAGCACCTCCAAATACCCCGTTAATAATAAAGGTGTGTGTTAGCCCTCATCAGAAATGCCTCCCCGAAGACTGAGCCTCTGCAGGAGCAGAGCGAGCTGTACTCTACATTGCTTCAGCCGGCAATTGCTCAATTGCTTCAGCGCCATAAACTGCCACTTCCCAGTTGTAACGCAAGCACAGAAAGCTCAAAACAAGAAGGAACAGAACTGGAAAAGTCGCCAGGTTGGCCTCAAGGTGCAATTGCTTTCTCACTCTGGATGGAGAGATCGCTACTAGGCTGGTGGAACCGTTTTGGTGGAGTCATCCTGACCAATGAGCTGCCATGCTGGTGCTTGCCACTCCCCTTCTCCCCACCAAAAAGGTCACGGAAAACTTAAATGAGACTCAAAACAGCCGCTGGCACTCTTCTTGCATCAGACAAAATAAACTGGACAGCTTTAAGACAAGAAACAGCTTTAAGATTGCCAGGAACAGCAGGAAACATCATCTTCCACCCTGGTCCTGAATCCTGCTCCCGTGCCTTAGCTCAGAGGACAGCAGAGACACCTTTCTCACTCTGCTACGCCGATCCAAACCAGCCCAGCTGAACGCAGGAAAGGACAAGTCCGTTTTATCAAGAGTATTTACAAGGGAAGTCTAGGAAGAATCAATAAGGTTTTAAAGCAGTAACAGAAAGGTCTCTGTGGCAGACAGGACACTGTGAGCCTGTGTCCTGCACACACACTGTGTGCCTTTGAACAAATTCACTGTAACCACTCAAAATGCCTGGCATGCTCTCGCTCACAGCTCTGCCATGGCTGCGTAAGCCACATCCTGGGTATGAGCCAGGCATAACGTGACAGACTCCATTTTCAGGCAGTGACATTTGCCATTCTGCAGAGGGCCAGCCCAAATTCTCAGGGCCACCAGGGAGTCCCACTTCACCTTACTGCAAGGAAAAAGATCTTCAGTCTCACTAAGTAGAGCCGGTGCACTTACTTTTGGTGAATAATTTAACCAGTCAGTTAAGCACTTCACTTCTTTTCCCCCCACCCTATTTGCACATTTGCCACAAAGACAGCAACCATTTTCGCAGGTGCTTTCATTATTCATTATTGTGATCATCCAGCAGCAGGCCTGTGTGAAAAAATTCCTGCCACCAGTTGTTGAACAGACAGCAAGCCGCAAATTCACTTTCATGGGTGAATTCCCACGCAGGTAGCTGATCAAAAGCCCAATTTCCAAATGTGCAGCAAAAAATAACTGCAAACTTCTAAAACCACTTCCTTTGGAAGGATAAAAGTTTGCTCAGAACCATCTATCACCTTGGAATATTATTTTACCACATTGAACTAAGATCAGATACGCAGCTGAGAGAATGGGGGAGTCAATGTAAGAGAAAGAGTGCTGGAAGGACAGACAAAATGAAGGGCATCTCTTCTGGGCGCTCCAGAAGAGCACCAGGAGCTCACGGCGTACCCGTGCCATTTCTTAACGAGCAATACGCAGCAGCAACTCTCTTAGGAAAAACAAGAGGAGAAGAGGCAGCACGCAGCTCCAACAGTGCCATGATAATCACAGAATCACAGACCGTTAGGGATTGGAAGGGACCTCAAAAGCTCATCCAGTCCAATCCCCCTGCCGGAGCAGGAACACCCAGATGAGGTTACACAGGAAGGCGTCCAGGCGGGTTTTGAATGTCTGCAGAGAAGGAGACTCCACGACCTCTCTGGGCAGCCTGGGCCAGGGCTCTGTCACCCTCACTGAGAAGAAGTTTCTTCTCCAATTTCAGTGGAACCTCCTGTGTTCCAGTTTGTGCCCGTTACCCCTTGTCCTGTCATTGTTTGTCACCGAGAAGAGCCTGGCTCCATCCTCGTGACACTCACCCTTTAAATATTTCTAAACATGAATGAGGTCTCCCCTCAGTCTCCTCTTCTGCAAACTAAAGAGCCCCAGCTCCCTCAGCCGCTCCTCAGAAGGGAGATGCTCCACTCCCTTGATCATCTTTGTAGCCCTACGCTGGACTCTCTCCAGCAGTTCCTGTCCTTCTTGAACTGAGGGGCCCAGAACTGGACACAATATTCCAGATGCGGTCTGAGCAGGGCAGAGTAGAGGGGGAGGAGAACCTCTCTCGACCTACAACCACCCCTCCTGATACAGCCCAGGAAACAACCAAGCTGAGCGAGCTTAAAGCCACCTCAGGCGAATGGGTGCGAGTGAGGCAAAGCAGCAGCTGCCGGAGAGCCGTGCCACCCGGGAGCACAAGGCACGGCCCAGCCATCACCTGCAGGGGCAGGCGGTGAGGAAGCTTTTCTGCAAGAAGGGCTGGAGCAAACAAGCACTGAAAAGCAAGCAGAGAGCACGTGTAGAAAGCTACCAAGTTATTGAAAGTGGCTCTACCAACCTTAGGACCAGGTCAGATTCGGTGCAAGACCTGCTGTGCAGTCGCCGGTGGAGGAAGAGATCGCCCCAAACACTGTGGCTTCTTCTGCGCAATCTCTGGCAAATTAACATCCCTCCCCCTCACCTCACTGTCTCAATTTCCCCTGCTAAACAGGAGTAATTTTTTCTCAAAATCTTGGCAAACTTCTTTATGAGGCATCTTTAAAGCTTGGGAAATAATTCTTATTTAGATACATAAGACTGGGAGAGACTTTTTGGCCATTAATTTCAGCCTTCTGCTACTTTCCAGCCTCAACTTATTGATGGCCTGTTCATACCCATTTGTCTGTGCGCCAACATGCCTTTTTGGTTTAAATAACTCTTTCTTCCTACATTTCCCTTCTCATCCTCCCAAGATGTATCTGGAGCAGGAGCCATGTTCCCATCTTGGCCAGCCTACACAAGCCAAGCTCTGCCGGTCCCTTCTCGCAAGGCTATGTGTGCATCACCCTGGTCTCAATGGTGTCCTTGCCGATGGTCCTGGTTTTGCTCGGGCAGAATAAATTTTCTATTCAGGAAAGCTGCATTTCTGCAAGGACTACAGTACTCAATTTCATGGGAATAAAGTCGGTTAGACACTTTGTTGTCATTTTTGGCCAGCAGTGGTATGCAGTGGTCAAGGTCTGTAGCAGTTTTGTGTTTGTCAGGTGCGAAAGCTGGGGAGGAGCAAAAGCCAGGGCAGCTGATCCAAGCTGGCAAACAGAATTATCCATACCATGAACATCACAGTCGCTGTAAGTTGGAAAGTTTGCTGGGGACAGACCTCTTTCCTCAATGGCTGCCACACCAGGAGGGTCTTGCCCATCATTCTACTTTTGAGGCCTACTCCCCTGCTTGTTGTGACCGTCACAGCTCGTGATCACTGTATCGACCGAGTATAACTCTGTGTACTTTATATTAATACTGTTATTAATACTGGGGTTTATTATTTTATTAAATCTGTTTTTATTTCAACCCAGGAATCTCCTTTCCTTTGCTCAATTCCCCTCCCTGGGTGGGGAGGAGTCACTGGGTGACAGAACAACCATCTAAACGATGACACTGATTTAAATTCATCCCTCTGCCCACACTTGTTCAGAACTGTACCCGCATGCCATGGCATACCCAGGTACTGCAGTTTCATGGCTCAGCTCTCCAGGCATTAAACCCAAAAAGCCTGAATCTATCCCCTATGAAAGGCCAAGGACTGATCCAGTTTCCTCTCCTGCCAGCTAATGAGACCCCTCATCGTCCAAAACGCTTTGAGTCTCAAGTGAAGGGGAGGTCCCACACTCCAGCCACCAGCATGATGCTGCCATACTGTCCCTTCCAGCACAGACAGACATCTGCACAAAGCTTGGCCCTGCTTCATTAAAAAATATGTACCCGTCTGCCAAAATGAGCAGGCAAAGGAGTATTTGTAAAATGTTTCACTGAAAGAAATTACCATAAGTTATTGCTACCGGTGCTGATACACAGCCATATATTTTATTATTCTTTTTTCCTGAATAGAGAGACAAGCCTGAGAGCAGAAGCAACTACAAGAAGACTGCACCCTACACAGTAATATCCACTTGTGGCCCCAGAGCTGGTGGGGAAAAAGATGGTTAAATCTACAGTTTGCAATCCAGCCCCCAATGCAGTACACCCTCCCTAAAAGAAGTGCTGGGAATAACTCTTCTGTGGCAGATCCCTGCCCAGTACAGAAGGGAAGGGCTTTGAAATAAAGCTTATTCCAGCCTAGGCCTGCATCTGGAGTCCTTGCAAGCCCAAGGTGGCACAGGGGCAACTGGCACAAGTGTTACACGCATCTCTCCTCAACTGCTCCTTTCCCAGTCTCTCCCATTGCATGTCCTCTGCACGGAGAAACCGAGGGCTTTGCAAATGGCTGGAGAAGCAGCTGGGTGCCTCCAGTAACCAGAGACCTTGTTCACCTTGCTGGACGTGAGGAGGCATCAAGAGGGTACAGTGCACAGAAAGCACGGAGACAACCTGGCTTTGCCATGTGATTCGTACTGCAGCAGAGCTGCTGGCACGGCTGCTGTTGTAACCAGAAGAACATTCCCTCACGTGTTTCAGAGTTAGATTTCCCCTCCACAGCCTTTTACTCTGCTCGGAGAGCTGAACTGCCAAGCCACTGACGCTGGCTCAGCATGCCTGTAATCCCAGTCTTATTAAGCAAAGCAATTAAGCATGGACTTAACTTTAAACACATTGTCAAAGTCCAGAGGCTCAGTGCAAGTTCTGACTTAAGCAGATGCTTAAGTTCATTGCTGTACCTGAGGCTTAACTCACCAAATTAAACCACAAAACCTTGCTTGAGCCGTTCTAGGGAAGTAAGAAAACACAAAGCTTGTTCTCTGCAGTGACTGTGCCAAGGTTAAGGGACAGGTCCAGCATTTCTGCCCAGTGCCAAGCACCGCTAAGGACACACACTGCTGGAAAGGCTTTCCAGCTCCCTGCAGACATCTGACCAGCAAGAAGGGGAGCTCACATCAGCATGGGACAACATAAAAATGTTTATAAGTCCAGCAAGTGCCCGCTGAAGGTTGGCATTCCCTGCTGTAGTGGTACCAAACCCTCCAGAGATCAGAATGCGAGATGCCAGAAGGGTGGAAGTAAGAGAGATTAGGAAATTAAGAGAAGCTCTCCATGCATGATGAAAAAGAAAAGGTGATAGCTCATATGAAAAGCTAAGAGAACAAGTGCAGCCACTGGCATTACAGAAACACAGATCTGCGATGCTGAGAGCCTGGACAAGACATAAAACTTCGTGGATGGTGAAAAGAGCTCAAGCAAAAAGACATCACACAGGCAGAAGCTGCTTGACTTGGAGGTGGACTTGGTGAAGCTGATGAAGATCAGTGATGAGAAACTCTGGCTGGAGCAGTCTTAATTCAGCGGAAGGCACAGAAAAGGTGTTAGGACAGACTTGTAGGGGAGGAACTTTGTAGTGTGAAAGTAAAAAAGCTTTCAGTACTGAGATGAAAGGCAGATGGGGTGGCAGTTGGAAAGAGTCAAAAAGGAAAGGAAAAAACCAAACAAACAACAAAAATGAAACCATACATACTCTTAAGACTGGAGATACTAAACAGGATTTTTTTTACCAACAAAAAGTCAGAGAAGAGTAAGAAGTTATGGCAAAGATCAGGAGAGGGAACAGAGTTTCCCACTCCATGTAGATGGAAAAGCTGGATCAGACCAAATGAAAATGCACCCACTGAAACATTGGACCCATGGGTCATGAACATGGGAGCCACCTGCAGCCCCAGGCCAAAGGCTGGAGCATCTGAACTGCACCAGCACCATGCCCTGGGAAATTATGGAATTACACTGAAGAAATCCACTGGGAGAGAGACACAGCCCCTCTTCCTTCCCACAGAAGGCAGATACATCATGCATACCCTGTACATTTTAAGTGCAGGAAGTGAGGGATCAAGCAGTGCATCCAAAGTCAGGGATGACTGGGATCAGGAAGAGCCCTTTTCATCTCAGGAACAGATGGAGGGAAAAAAACCAAACAAACGTCATACCTTGCTCAAATTCCCGTGACTTATTATGCAGGATATGGAGGGGTTTTGCACTATACATGGATACAAATACCAGACCAAAATACATGCTTCTGCTTAATCAGATGACTTACAGAGAAATAAAGAAGATACTTTCCTTCTCCAACAGCCTTTTCTGAGGATAAAATGATAAAAGTGCTTGACTCAAAATTAACAAAAGAATCATCATATGCATACTCCCAAGTCCGAAGTAGGTTAGTGCATGCAAATACAGAAGATGAAGCAAAGTCTTTAGAAAATACTGCGGTTCTTTGTAATAATTCTTGAACACTACCGTCCTCTGACATTAGATTTCACGACAATCTGTGACCAGTCTTTAGCCTTCACACACAAAAACCTAGGCATGATCTCCTATTAAACCATGGAATATATGGTAATCCACTAAGGGATGGTAAATCACCAGCACAGTTCACAGAGCCTTGGGCTTTTTTTGCCATTTTCCAGACCAGCAGCCACTCACCCCCTGTGAGTGAGTTTCCTCAACAAGGGAAACTGCCCCATCCCAAGCTGGGTACAGCAGGCTGAGGACAAAGAAGAGCCTCAAGGAAGGTGGTGACCACCAGCAGGCTGTCATCATCCAAATAATGTACCCACCTGGCCAGTCCCTGACCAGACCCAAGGGATACCCAAGAAGCACACAGCCATCCTGGGGACAACAGCCCATCCTCAGCTGCCCTGTTCCTCTGGTATCCTTCACACCTAGGGAGGAGCGAGGTGATGGCATAAGCAGGTGATTGCACGTGCCATGGGTTCAGGCACAAGACAGGACAACGGCTCATCTGCCACTGGGAGAGGGTAGGGACACAACCTACCTGAAAGTCTGAGCACATTGCACGCCACCAGCATGCTCTCTCCACCAAAAGGCATGGGCATCGTTCAGTTGCACTAAAATTGTATTTGGATAGCGGTGACAAAATCATGCCCTCACCAAAATAAAATGAGATTTCGAGTACATTAATAACAAGTCCTACGAACGTCCCACCTTGAGCACTTACATGTCGACAGTGCTGTAGCTGGACAATCACTAAGCAGAACTGTCAAAAGCACTTTGAAGCAAAACTACCTGAAGGCGATACCTCAGCCCAGACACAGCAACGAAGATCTCCAAGTCAGGACCTCCAAGAGTGACTCTTGCTGCCTCAGAACCAAAAGGCTGCATGTTCAAGATGCCTGAAGGATGCCTGGTTTTCTCCCCCAAGTAAGGGCAGAATATGAAAAGTTAAAGCACTTTATATCTTTATAAACCTAAACCACAGAGCCACAAGGATAAGGCAGTCATTCGCCAACTGTAAGCACTCCAAAAATTACAATAATGGTTCCAAAAGTTACGAGACTGCTTCAGAAAGCATTCACAGCTTAGAAAGGGGTGCATGCTTTTCATTTACCTGAGGGCATTTGAGTGCTGGTATACCTCTGGGTTACGCACTTCCAGTTTTCCTCTTTAATCACGATGACCACAGATTGTTCTTATTTTCTTCAAACAGCAAAACCTG
Organism: Mesitornis unicolor; assembly: GCF_000695765.1. Taxonomy (NCBI): domain Eukaryota; kingdom Metazoa; phylum Chordata; class Aves; order Mesitornithiformes; family Mesitornithidae; genus Mesitornis; species Mesitornis unicolor. Next base: position 44,478 of record NW_010206634.1, read on the forward strand.
AGATACTAATCACTTTCTTTTGCCTCAGCACCCAGTTTACAACAAAGGTACCAAAAGCTAGGAGATTTGCAATAGAATCCCAAGAGTCAGCACTTTTAAAACCTTTGGCCTCTCCCGGCATGCTTTATCTAATTTTAAGCAGCTGCAATTTGTAGCATCTGCAGAACCTGGTCCTGGACTAAGACAGCTTTTCTGTGTCTGGGCAGTCCTCTCCTGGCCTCCCTGATGGACCCGTGCAGAGCCGCTTGCATTGTCAACACTGAATTCAGGTCTGCATTTCAACAGAGAGTGGGAGTACTGCTGCAAACTGAAAAATTGCATTCTGCCACTGAAGCAAACTCGCAACAAAGTATTAAGCTGGCATCCTTGTCCTCCTCTGGTAAATCACTGTGGAGCCACTGCAGAATTTGGGACGCAGGTCCCACCTAGCTCAGACTTAAATAGCTCCCGGACTGTCACGCAGCCATTCCTCCAGATTGCTCCGAGCTGCTTTCAAACTCCTCTGACTACAGACAAACCAAATGATCACAACACCTGCCATGCTGCCAGCATGCTGCCAATAACAGCTTTTTTTCTTTGCTTTTTCAGCTGACCATTACACAGAGGAATTATAATTTTTTAAGTGGTTTCAATGCATGGCTTTCCTCTGTCAGAAAAAGCCCACAGACATGTTTCTCTGCTATTAGCAGTTTATTAACTGTGTTCTGGTTTATTATTGTATTAGTGCTGGAGAGGACTGTGCTGTCTGTTCTAGAAATCAGTTCATCTGCTCTGATTCCAAGGGGAGCTTAAATATGCAGAAGAAAGTCTGCACCATAATGCTCCCCTCACCAAAGTAGGTTTTTTTGCCTTTCCTCCCCTCCATTTGCCTCCATCTCCCTTTTGTTTTTTAAGCTATGGCATGTCACAGTTTTTGCAAACTGCAAAGTAAGTATTAGACAATAAAACCCGAATGCATCTATTTCCTTGGTGGCAAAAAGGAATCATTTCTTTCATTACCCTAACTTTGTCCAGTAAATAGCTCTACAGGGCACTGGGACAGCCAGAGAAACCCACCGAGGTCCTCCTAGCTGCCAGAAACATGCTGCTCCTAATTAAAAACTTCAAAAGCAAAAAAATAGTGAATTTCTGCAAGGACCAACTGCTTTAATTTCAGCTGCTTCTTCTAAGGGGAAAAGAAAAAAACCACACAAAAAACCCAACTAACAAAAAAACCCCACCCAACACCGAACCCTTAAAACACAAGTGTCTCGTATTAAAATGGCACGAAGGCAACCCCCTCAGTAACTCCCCAATTTTCTGGAATGATCTAATTACTTTTGCGAGGAAGATGAATAACCCGGGAGCTTCACGCTGAAGCGACCGCCCAGGGGGACCCACCGGGACCGAAACTTTCCCGGTGCGGCGCGGAGCACCCGGTGAGCGACACCCCCACCCCCCTCCGCCGGAGTGGGAGGGGTGTTGGAAATGAAAAATACCCCCAAAAATACCAGTGAAAGGTCCCCGC
>NW_010206635.1:0-17970 GCF_000695765.1 Mesitornis unicolor
TATATATATCTCCTTAAGTACATACAGTGGTTCCAGTATTTCTAGACCAACACAGAATGGTTTTGGTTGGAAAAAACCTTTTAAGATCATCGAGTTCAACCATCCAACCAGCCCTAAGTTCACCACTGGACCATTTCCATAACATAAGCATCAAAAGGGATACAAGGACATAACTCACTTGCAATCAGTGCTGCTCAACCAGCTAAAGATCTTGAAAACTGTAGGGATCACACAAATTTTCATGTAATGTTACTGAATTTTGTGAGGAAATCTGCAAGCTCTCTGGGATACTGCCTGTATGTAAATTGCTAATCACTGACCTGGGTATAATTAGCTTTATAGAGTGTTGTCATTATACAGGATGGGGTTTGTTATTGGTTTGCTGCATGCTGAGACATGAAGAGTAAAGTCTAAAGAGGACAACAAATGTTGTTAGAAGCAAGATTCACCTCACCTAACTAGAAGTTCAACATCTAATCTAAACTAATGACCTATAAGCTGTCCCGTGGTCAGCAAGAAAAAATACTTACGCTAGAAAAGCATTATATTTCACTGCAACCATATGTTTATATTAAATCTACATGTATACTTTTTATCTGCTGTATGACATATGTCCGTGTTTGTCAATGTTGGGCATAGGAATCTTCATAAATACATATGGTGAGAGTTTGCTATGTATGGCCATATATTACCAAGGCACTCAAAGGGTTAACGGAGAACCTGAACAGAACTGAGCCAGCCTTAATAGTGAAAAAAACACAGAAAATAGCAAAGGCAAAGCTACACAAAGAACTTCAGGGCTCTACTGAAGAGACCCTTAGTCTGCCTTTTAAGGTCAGCCACCACTTCACAGCCTCAAGTGCCCCCTTCCTCCACTCGAGTTGTGTGGCACCGGTTGTGCGTTGCTAAAGCCATTGTTAGGGGTCTGTGCAGGAAAGGAAAGGCCCTCCGTCGAGAGCTCTGGTTTATGTTCCAGCTGCAAAGGGGATTTGGGAATTCCTGAGGCATGTTTTGGTGACCCAATGGATTGCAGCGTTGCCAGAGTGCCACGTTACCAAGAGAACGCGTACTGTGGGCTTTTTTAATTCTTTCTTAATTATTTTCTCTTGATTTCCAGGGTTTTGTCATGCTGTTTAAGTCTAATTTGTGTGAAAGGTGGCTGAGAGGGGTGAATTGCAGTACTAGCCTGCAAAGAAGAATAGATTTTTCTTGTTGTTGAATTGTCTGTCAGTTTGCAAAGGGAGAAATAAAGGGAATAGGGAAAAATAAAAGAGAACAGCAGGCTGTGTGGGTCATGAGGTCCAGAACAGACTGATAACCTTCCGTGCTTAAAACACTTCATGCACTTTTAACGCCTACTGGTCTCAGGTCGGAAAACAACAAGAAAAGTATGAAAAATAAATAAGGGCTGCGTGTAAGGTTTTAGTTGTGAATTCTGGCGGTCCCTAAGAAGCAGACGATGTAGGCACTGAAGCAGTGCACTTACAATCTTTGCAGTGATGATGTTTCCTTCTCCAACCTGACCTTTAAGAACCACGTATTAGGAAATGGGGGGTTGTTTTGGTGTCCTGTTGTCAGATGTGATGTACAGCTTATCCCTTGTGTGCCTGCATCTGGTCAGAGCAGGGCCACTCAGGTGTCCCCATAGGCTCTGTCTGAAGTAGGTGAAGAAAATAAAGACACCTCCAGAGGTCGGTTCACCCCATATTTCTCTCCAAAGGGACCTCTTTGCATTTACTCTGAAGGAAGACTGGATGACCATAGGCTAGGTGACATGAACCCAAAACATGTTCGAGTGCAGGGCTACTGAAAGACTCAATATCAGCATTTCTCTTCTTTTTCTCTTACAAATATGAATGTTTCACATTCTAATCTCAGTTACCAAGGGACAAATGTAGAGGTTACTGAACAGAAACCAAGGAAGCTGATTTTCAGTTAATCTCAGGGTAGCATCTACCTTAATTAATTGTTCTTATCACATTCCTGTGAAATTAAGCAGAAGCTTTTAGAAGTCAGAGAAAGAATCATGAAATTGTCTCATTTCATTCTGCAAATCAGTTTAGGTCTACAGCTAGAACCCAGGCATCCTGGCATGCGTTTCCTTCACTTCTCTAAATCCCTGTTTTTTTCTAATAAGAATATTTTAGTAATCTGAGTGCTGAGTGAAATTTCAATTCCATTTACTATTATAGGCCGTATTTTCTGCCTTGATATCTGTAAAATAGGAAGTGATTATCAAGTGCAAATTAAGACTGAGAAGGCATTTTGTGCTTTTTCCAGGACAGAGATGACCCCACACGCCTCATTAAAGCTGAAGGCAGAGCCATCTCTCTGTACACAAGAAGGATTGGCCACTGTAAAACACAAGGGCAGGGCATCGACTGTTGAACATCAACAGCATTTTTCTGTGTATAACTTACTCCTGTGAGGAACTCTAAAAGCAAAAGGCTTTAAAGTTTCCATCCACCATCCTACTGCTGACATCTATGATATCTATCTCTTTGTTTCCTTTACCCTATTTTTCTGCTCTCCTAAATGTAGCGTGGGGCAACCTCTTCCTCAAACTCAGTCCTCTACCACAGGCTCCCTTCCTCTGCTGGTCAGAGGTGTTTCCTGGAGCACTTCTGCTCTGGTGCCATCAAGAAAGGAACCAGATAATGAAAGAAAGATGAAATCAGCATGAAGGGAGTTGACTGCTTTTATTGGAAAATTCTCAGCTGCCTTTGGGACAGATATCTGAGCCCAAATTCAAACAATACTACAATCAGCTTTGGATGGGATCTGCAGAACAGTGGTGTAGAAAGGTGGAACCTCCACTGTTCGTTACTGCAGTGCAATTTCCTCCATGCAGTGCAGATAAGCAAGGCTTAGGTATAACCATACCATACTGGGCGACTCCATCATCATAGCAGCCTCCTGTAATCATGGATGAGATCAGGTAGACAAATTGACCTCAAACCCTTGCTATGAACTATGTAATCCGAGTTATTGACCCAAAGCTCTTAGTGATGTGGATTCATTGCACGAGGCTGTAAAGACACCATGCTTTTAGTCACCTCTGAGATCTGTGGTCTAAGAAGCATTATAGATATGACCAGTGTAACCTTTCCATTCTCTGAAAGCTCAGTCTTAACACCCCTCCAAGCTGGCTTGTGCAAATGCTAGAGGTTTATTACTCTTCTCAGCCTCACTGGTTCTGTAAAGTACCTAGTACTTGTCAGGCCTATGAAAACAGCATATAAAAATGTCAGTCTTCACTGTTATTAAAGAGTGTTTTCCCAAACAAGGTTAGGTTTAGATTTTCTGTTTATACTGCTCTTTGTGGGTTTTTTGGGGGTGTTTTTTAATAGCAAATGGTAGCAAGGAGGGTCAATCAAGGGCTGGAAAAATAAGATTTTTCACAAACTGAGTTAGATTCTCATAAAAAGTGGGATTTTTCATGGATAAAACAAATGCCCAAATGCCAGCTTCTATTTTGTCCTTTTTTTAAGCTGAACATCAAAATATATTGATTCACAGTGTTGCTGGAGAGCCTTAGGAGAGCTGGAGTTTTGTTGCCTTACTCCACTGTTTTATTTAGACCAAGATTACCTCTTGGATTTGAGTCCCACGCTGCTCCATGCTCAAAGATTCCCTCTGTGTGCTGTCAAAGAGAAAAGCCGTGAACTAATTTCCGACTTAGCACATATTTCTGAATTAATATATCTGTGATTTCGATGAGAACATTTTAAGTTGTTACTTCCTGAAACACAGTGTGTAGTTTCTACAGAAGCAAACCAATTTCCAGACCAGTTCTGTCGTCAAACTTCCTTAATAAGATGAAGCTGATCACATTTGCCACCTCAGAGCCGATGTGTCGGTGCACTGTTTAACTGAACATTACTCATTCTTGTTCCACAAGGTCATAACCATGTAGCTGTCTCTGCAAGTGTCAAATCGGACACCTTCCTTGAACCTTTCCCTTGTGTAACTATAACCTGGTTTTGAAATGATCCAAGCTCTACTGCAACCAGACTTCTTGTTCTTATCCACACCAATGGTATTGAGGCCATGTACTCTACTGGATGTTATTTTAGAGGGTGAAGGAGTTGGAGACCTTTTAAGAGACTGGAGTAGGATGGTTTCCTTTTCTCACCAAGTCAGCAAATGCTCAGTGGTGGTGTATTTAGGAATGTATCTTGACAGCTCTTTGAAAGACTTGTTTTGTTTCTTTCCTTCACATTAGCAAACGGCGTTCTATGGCACAGTCAAGACTGGCTACACCATTGGACATACCTTATCGCTCATTGCTCTCACGGCTGCTATGATCATTTTGTGTCTCTTCAGGTAAGACCATGAGCAAGAAGGATATAGATAAGGGGATCACTCAGTGGCTCTTTAAGTTGCAGGCTATGAGTGTTTCAGATGGGTGCAAAAGGCTTCTGTGAAGTCTCAGTTGCACAGAGGAGTAAAGTTCCTCCATCTATCAGTACCATTGTTTTCTGGTGGCCTTTGTCTGAGAGTTAGAACCCAAATCCGATTATTTAAGTGGGATTCCTGTCACTAAACATAGATTTTTTGCTGCTGAATTAGAGCCCATTATCCCTAATCTTATTGTAGTCCACATAGACCTAGTCAGTATGGTGTATACGGATACTAAGGAATGATGCATTTCCACTAAATCACAGAATCACAGTATCTCAGGAGTTGGAAGGGACCTCGAAAGCTCATCCAGTCCAACCCCTGCCAGAGCAGGATCACCTAAACTAGGTCACACAGGAACACGGCCAGGTTGGTTTTGAATGTCTCCAGAGAAGGAGACTCCACAACCTCTCTGGGCAGCCTGGTCCAGTGCTCTGTAACCCTCACAGTAAAGAAGTTTTTCCTCACGTTCACATGGAACCTCCTATGTTCCAGCTTGCACCCATTGCCCCTTGTCCTGTCATGGGACATCAGAGAGAAGAGCCTGGCTCCTTCCTCCTGACACTCACTCTTTACAAATTTATAAACATTAATGAGGGCACCCCTCAGTCTCCTCTGCTCCAAGCTCAAGAGCCCCAGCTCCCTCAGCTGCTCCTCAGCAGGAGGTGCTCCACTCCCTCCATCATCCTTGTGGCTCTGCTGGACTCTTTCAAGCAACTCCCTGTCCTTCTTGACCTGAGGGGCCCAGAATTGAACACAATTGAACACACAATGAAGTAGGTATTCAAAATGAGACAGGTGAATTACATTGCACTCCAAAACTACCTCCCAAAGTCAGAATCGCTTCCTGCTATAGCTCTGTGGCAAGACATAGACACCCAGGCCCTTCTGGATTGATGGGCAGATACTCTACAGCATATCAAATGGCATTCAATGCCTAGATTGCAGCAAATTAATGAATCCTCAGTCTCTATTGTTTATAATAGATTCAGACATCTAAGTTTGAATGCTTCCAATGAAGACATCCTCATATAACGTAGTCTATTTTAGTACTGTTTGTGTATAGGGAAAACAGCAAAAAGCAGACCCCTGTGAGATGGAAGAACCTCCTAGATCTGTTTCCACCTCCACATGCCACTCTCCAGTTGCTTCCCTGAAATGCGTTATATGGTTGTCCAATTTATGACAGTCTGGTCCAGACATCGTCCCAAAAGAAAGCTTTAGGAGACACCATATGTTCTAGGGTAACTCTCACACCAAGACTGGCCTCACCCTTCAAGATCTTTACACTTCTTAGCACACTCTCCACTCCTCTTACAAGGCCAGAGTGAATCAGACACGTGTGCCAGTTATTTCATCTCAGCAAGGTACAAGGTGCCAGCCAAGCTCTGCCAAACTGTTGGGGTTCACACTCTTTATTTGTGGGAAACAGCAGAATTCGACTTGCCTTCACCTGCAAGTACAGAGGACTCGGCTCAGTCACGTTATCTTGCCGTCATCAGAGATTAGGTGCATAAACTCTGCCAATGCATAGTGACTCATTGGGACGTGGTAATTTGATCACGTTGCTGAGTGAGGTCTGTTCTGGTTCTGATGACTGTACAAAGTACCCATTTCCAGAGTATTAGGCCTTTCACTTTAGCTGATGTAAAATGTTGCTTGAAAAAAAGATCAAAATTCACCTTCAAAATATTAGCGGGCAAGGGACAGAAAAATTCTGGTGGTGTTCTCAATGTCATTAATAACCAGTCATTTTTAAGTGAAAATATAAATTGTATGGCTCTACAAAGCCTGTAATATGTGTTAATTTTATCAGCAGCTGCTGAGAATTCATTTCTCTTCCTGAAGAAGCATTTCACTTTGAAAAGAATTACTGCAGTATACACACTCTGCAGAAAACAAACCTTTATCGTGAGCACAGTTTCCTAAGTCAAAACCATTTCTTTTCCAGTGGAGAGCAGTGTGACAGACCTGTTTTCTGTCATTCTGTATTTTGACCTTTTTTCCTGAGAATTGGAAAAGCAGCAACACTGCTGCAGATGTACAGTTTGCCACATGTTTTGCAGATTTAAAAAGGCTTAAGTGGATTTGAGGTGATTTACATCAGAACATAGCCTGTCCCGGGGTTTCTAATGTTTAGTTGTGAGTCTGTATCTTGGCAGAAGAAACATGTGAATAGATAAATAATGCTTTTGACAAAACATTTCTATTCTGTAATGGTGTTTCTTCTCTTCCCAACAGAAAACTACACTGTACTCGAAATTATATTCATATGCACCTCTTCATGTCCTTCATAATGAGAGCCATTGCAGTCTTCATTAAAGATGTCATCCTGTTTGAAAGTGGAGAATCTGAGCACTGCTTTGTGAGTTCAGTAAGTAGCTGTGCACATTGAAGTTTCCACCTTATTCTGTTCCCCCTCTTAATGCTCCAAAAATTACCTTCCAAATGCATGTGAGACAGTACTTTTGTATTATTTTCTCATTTGAAAGAAACAGAAACATGATTGCTGCAGTTGAATTTGTATGGAAGAGGCATAAAAGGAGTTTTGGCAGGAAATCTTATGTATAGACAGCATTGTCTATTTTTCATCTGGATCTATATCCCATGCTAGCTGTCTGAAACTGTGAGATTTCCACACTGGGATGATAAATGAGGAAGATAATATAAGGAATAAAGGAGTTGGGGTATTTTTTTTCACTTTCAAACTCAGCATTATCAGCTGGAGCAAATATTGAGGCGTGAGAAAAGCTGTTTATCTAAAGGCCATATTGACATTAAGAGGACACTAGTCATAAAAGAATTTAGGCAGGAAATTGCAATCACCAAAATGAAGAAACGTGCTCAGAAGTCATCAAATAAAAACAAACCAAAACAACCCTCCATAATAAATTCATATTGTTAGATGAGCTACTTGCTGGTAATAGCGGGGGCCAGGGCACAGCAGTCCAGCAGATCCCTTCTGGACCAGGTCCAGGTTTTGTACATCATACAGCACCAGAACAAGACTCTGTTCTCCCTTCCATCTATTCAATTTCTTCCTTGCCTCATGGGTTTTCTATATCATTACCCTGAGTGCTGCCTCTGCTGTTATGACTTTTCTGCTTGAGCACCTCCCAGTTGATACCAGCCTGCTCCCAGCTTCCATTCCTGTTGCAGTGACCCTGTGGGGTTTTATTTCACAGAATCCTAGAATGGTTTGGGTTGGAAGGGACCTTAAAGCTCATCCAGCCCAACCCCTGCCGTGGGCAGGGACACCTCCACCAGCCCAGGCTGCTCCAAGCCCCGTCCAACCTGGCCTTGAACACTGCCGGGGAGGGAGCATCCACAGCTTCCCTGGGCAACCTGGGCCAGAGTCTCACCACCCTCAGAGTGAAGAATTTCTTCCTAATATCTAGTCTAAATCTACCCTCTTACAATTTTAAACCATTTCCCCTCTGTGGTTCACTGTGATCTGTATTCTTCAAGCATGGGATTTTATATGTGAAGATGTGTGAATGGTTGGAATGACAGATAAACTGGAATAAACAAATGCCCGGTGTCTGCTGCCACAGATAACCAGTGCTAATTGGCAGAGGAGCCAAGAACCCAATGAGCCATGGAGTTTGAACTAACCTCTCACCCCTGCGGGCATTTGCACTGGGTTGTGATTGGGGCATGGCTGCAGGAAGCTGTGTGAGAAGTGTTGGCTTCAGCCATCCATCCAGAAACACCCCTGTGTATCAATCCAGGACTTTGTCCTGCAGAATGCACAGCTCCTGGAAGCCAGTGTGCGCTGGAGGCATGCCAGGCTAGCAAAAGAGGAAGGTCTGTGCCACGAGATTGGGATTCTGCTTTAGAAGAAGGTGAATGAAGCAATGGGAAAGGACTGAATTTCAGCTATAAATTGGCCAACATGGGTAACCCTACCCAGCAGAGAAACAGGTATTCACCAGCTGATCCCACAACAGAATAAATGGAAAGCAACAGAAGGAGAGCTTGATGGGAGCTTTTGCTGGGCTCCCTCCTTGAGACCTGGCCACAGGACAGGCCCAGAAATGATGGATGGAGTGATCCATTCCTTCAGGGACAAAGTATCAGATTCTGGGTTATGCCCCTTCTACTCCTTGAACTGTTCATATCAGGCAATCCTTGATAGGGTCCACATGGAGACGAAGCTCTAACAAAGTTTTAAACAGGTTTACTTGAACGGGTTATCCTTTTATCTTCTCCTTTGCTCCTAGAAATAACTTGGCAGTGAAGGCAGAGAGTTAGATTGTAGAAGAGCTCTGGAGCACGAACTTTCTTTGCATAAGTGAATGTATCATGCCTGACACAGCAGTGTCCCAGTCACAGGCTGGCACCTTAAAGCAATGCAGTATTGCCAATAATGAGAGAAAATGTGATAAGTGCGGAGAAGGGCATTATTAAAACTCTGATCACCTTCTCTCTTTTGTTGCCTTGTGGTTGTTTTGCCTTATTACTGAAGATGTGTTCAGAAGTGCCATTAGTCTGTGTTTGATGAGCATGAAATAGGGACAGTTACCCCATTTACCAAGATAATTCTGTTTTTACGTCTAAACTCAACTCTGAGTCATCTGCCACAGAGGCTAGACTAGCTACAGCTAATCACCAGCTTAGAAATACTCACAAGACTGCCCCCAAAAATCAAATGAGTATTCCTGAGAGGCAAAATAGAAAGGACCAGTCCCTCAAAGACTGACAGTTACATAACCCCTGTTAAAATCAGCCAAAAAGAAATGCTTAAATAGCCTGGAGGATCACAGTCATGGGGCTTTAACTTGCTTTTCATGTGAGGAAAGGCAGACATAAGAGCTTCCTACTGAATTCGACAGATCGTGTTGTATTTGAGGAAGCCTGCGTGGGAAGTGGGCAAGGCATTAAGTGCAGTCATGTGGACCACATTTTTTGCTGGGTAAAGTGGTACAGCTCCATTTATTTTAATAGAGTTTGCAAGGTTTCTGCAAGTGCAGGATCTGACCCTGCCATGCTTTGCTGTGTTGCAAGCACATAAAAAAGGGATTATCTCACGTAACTTCCATATTAACAGAGACAGAGTTTTAAATTCCTTGCTATTTTCAACTGCATTTCAGCTGGCATTAAAGAGGCAAAATCACAAAGAAAGGCCTAGGTTATCTCATGAGACTTTGAGGTCCATATAGGTTGAGCTATTGCTAGAGAAACAATACTCTAACTGGAGAAATAATACTCTGTCCAGGTTCAGTAGTAACCCAGCCTTGGTGGAAGTAGAAGTGGTGGCAGGGAAATGAGAGATGGAGATTGACCCCAATAGCTTCTTCCTAATGTCTCCATCCTTCCACAGTCTTGATGGAAGCAGGCAAGACTTAGCTTGCTGAAGTAGTGTGTGTGTGTGCATGTGTATGGCTGTACAGCACAGCTCATCAGTCTAGAAAGAGCATTTCTGCTTTATGAAAGTGGTAATAAATCAACAAGCTCAGACACAAATCCAGGTTATAATGGCTTAATAAATTGCCCAGTGACAGCTGACATGGAGTAAGTATTCCAGTGTGTGCTTTTAGGCAGTGATGGACACATGAAAATGTAACGTATTGCGACCTAGAGGAAAGCAGGTTAAGATAAATTGAATTAATTTGCTATTGCCAAGGCTTAAGAGCACTCTTGCATAATGCTTCTGGAACACCATTGATGCAGAGCAGCATGTTAACGGGGAAAAATATGTGTTTGAAGCCTTTTATCCCTGTACTCAAGATAAATGGTGACCATGAATTCACTTGCATTGATCTATCTGCCTTACTTTTTATAGGGTTGACTAACAGTTGAAGCTGCTATGGGCAGCAGGACCTGAAGGGTCCATCATCAAGATATAAGATGAAGGTCTTTTCTTTGTTATAATTCCTAATTTGGAAACTAAGTCTGTCCTGAAATCTCCATGCAATGTGCACGGAGATCAATGGACAATGCAGAGCTATGGACAGTGCTGTATAATATTTAGGTTATAAAATTACTGGAAATTTCTCAGCTACATGAATTCCAGTGCAAATATAGTAAGATGGAGAATGTCATATCATGTAATCTTAAAAGCAGAGCAATTATTTGGTTATTGCATCCTCATTACAGATTACATCATACCTTGGTTGAGGCAGACATCTCAACAGTAAATGAGCTGGCATGGGATTCAGTCTGATTTAGGCATGTGAGGTGGGAATCAAGAATTAGTTATGAATTTAGTTATGATAGAGACATAAGTGTCGAAAATGGCATGATAGTTATGGAGATGTAGGAGTAGACCAGTCCCTGTGCCTAAAGGTCATAATTTCAGCAGATGGTGCTCGCTTGGTGCTGTCCCATCTTCAGGGTGAGCCTCAGCAACAGGATCATGAGTGAGATCTATAAAAAGCTTTTAAATAAGATCAAGGAAGCCTCTTTGACCAGACTGGGGTGAAGAGCAGCTGTTGCTGCAGGCAGATTCAGCATGAGTCACTCAGAATCCAGCCCTTCAGATAGGTCATGTCTTCTGGGCAACATAAAAGGAAAGTGCTGGATAAATCTGTCACCGGGAAAATGAGTTTTCATCTGTCTTCTGTTGAAGAGGCCTGCAGAAATCTCTGTGTAAATCTCTTCCTCAGTGATGGGAGCCCAGGTAAAATGACTTAAGTATGTTAAAAGGGATTTTGAGGCCTTCAGGTTTCATGATTGATTGAGGTGAATCTGAGACCAAGCTTTTGCCTAAGGCACTGAGGACTGGGCTGAAGGCACTGTTCCAGCTTCATAAATAATGCCAGGAGCTGCAGCATTGCCCAGGATTACATATGATGTCTTAAGTATATCTTTAAGCTGGTTTAAATATGTCATGGTGCCCTGCCACAAGCTTTCCACACTACAGGAAGATGCCGAATTTGAGGGTAAGAGGAGGGGAACATGGGATCTGCAGGGTTCACATCCATGTACAGGAGAGTTCGTACACAGGGAGGGACGCGTGATTGAGGCAATAAGACTCAGGCAGGCTGTTTACATTGCAGTGTATTCCCAGCCCAGCTATGGTGGGTCAGGTGGGAGTGTCATCAACCATGCAAGTGCTTCTTTATAGTTCTTTGATCTAAATGCTCCTTTGACTCAAATCCTGTAACAGGAGGCTGAAGCATGCGCATGTGTTGGTTGCATGCGTGTACTCCCTCAAAACCTCAGATCAACTCCTGTCCATCTAAACTGCTTATATTAAGCTAGAGACATTCAGCAGTTGGTCAAGACTGACAAACCTTAGAGGCTCTTAATGAGCAGGGAGACCTCAAGCAGAGTTATTATCGCTGCAGAGTATGACATGTATTTAATGCAATGACAGATTCAGCTCTGAGTTAATTACTGCCTCCAGCATCTGAACTGCATTTTCCTAGGTGGGTCAGTTGGTCACTACACCAGTTTTAGGAAGAAGGTGTTTTTCTGGTGGCTAACATTATTTGAAAGTATTAAATGCTACTAGACACAGGTAAGAAGCCTGGTAGGGTCATGGCTCGGTCTTGTTTTTCCCACCCTTATGTCCCTTCTCAGAAAGTCTGGTTGCATCTTGAGTGCATTCCTCCTATGATCTGACAAAGTGGGCTGTGTTTTTCACAGCTGCTATAGCACAAGAATGCTGTGCTGCATGTTGGCTGTGGGTAGCTCTGTTGCTTTTCTCATCGTTTTATAAAGCTCTGAATTTGAACCACTACTGACACCCTAGAATTTTTGCTCAGCTTCTCAACTAAGCACATTTCAACATCACACCAGCTTTCTAACCAGCTATGTCCTTTGTTCCTACTCACCCATCTCCTTTTTGAAAGGACAGCATGCATTCCTATCAACAGCTCATTAAATAATTGCCCTAAAATGACTACAAGAAGTCCCCTTCTCTTTCAAAGCAAATGTGATATCTTCTGCCTTCTCTATTGCCTTGTTAGACAATTAAATTGATGTATGCTCAGGGCAGCTCTGTCTCAGGGGGCAATAAATGCCCCTGATACTGAAACGAAGTAATTTCTTTCAGAGCTGTATGCCTGGTTCCTGTCTAGAAGGTAGACATTCACACCTGCGTTCAGGGAATGCCAACACTCCATGACCAGCAAGGCAGGATTTTGCACCCACTTCATACAGGTGTGAATATCCATTTAAAGTACAGAGTAATAGAAATTACTTCAAAGATCTGTCTACATTTGAGGGAACCAACCTTTCAGGTCAATACTACAGTGCAGTATGTGCATTTTTTCCCCTGACTTGCTATCTCCGCAAGGATTCTCCATGAAAGGTAGGCTTCTGCCAACTGAGTGGGCATCTCATACCTCTTAAAATACCTGTGAATATCCCAAATGTCTGCACAGGAAGTCCCCATCCTTCTGGAGCAACAGCTGGAAGCTCAACACAATAACTGACAGTGCCTAAAATTACATTAATAGTCTACTTTTAAGCAGCTGATTCTTGCACAGCTTCTTCTTTTCAGATAGTCCTCAGTTAAACAGTCGTAAGTGCAGATGCTTACAGCATTGGTGCTTGGGCACATGAAGGTGAGGGAGGGTTGGCCCATGCAGTAGGTCTAAGACGTGCCTCATCTCATCCTCAAGTAAACTTCTGCAGGAATCAATATTAAATTTTGTTATTGACTTGGAGGAATTTAAAGAGAAGCACAAAAGTGTTTGTTGGGGTCAAAGAGGTTTCCATGCCTCCTTGGCTGGAGGTAGAACCCATCTCAGGGTTTAGTCACTGCCAGTGCATGTGGAAAGGGAGGAGACCTTCACGGGAAAAGCAAATGGCCTATGTCCAATGCAGTCCTAAAGAGGAAAAGGAGAGAGGAGCCAATTGGGTAGATGTGCCATTGGCAAAGCCAAGGAAGACCATCTCACTGAAACATCTCATGTGGACATGAGCACGGCAAGATCCCTGAAGAATAAGCTGTTGTAAATGAGACACTGGAATGGGAGAAAATAGAAAAAGCAGTGCTGTAATGCTGCTTTGCCTGCTGAAAATGTCTTTTCTAAACATAGCCTGTATTAGTCTTTCAACGCTGACACATCATGAGGTCTGCTCTTTATGAAAAAATGTCTTCTGTGAAATGTAATAGCTCATCTCTGCCTAGTGTCTGTCATCTAAAGGGTAAAGCATCCTCTATAAATGTGGATGTTGTTTCCCAGCATTGTAACAGCCATTCTGAGACAGAATCTGATCGATCAGGAAGGTAGAGACCCATTACCAAGTGCTGCATGTAACAAGATCTCTCAAAAGCCAGGAAGGGCTATTTTCCAAATGTGTCACTCAGTTGGATGTCAAAGAGGATTCAGTAGAAGAACAACACTGCAGTCAGCAGTGAAACTGCAGCTCTCGGAGAAATATCTTGTATGATTTAAACTTACACAGCTTAGACAACAGTAGCAAGAAGCCCACACAGTGAGAAAATGCCACAATTTACTTTGTACGGGAGGACAGTGCATCCAAATCTGTGCAGGACATCCCCATGCTGCAGTGGATTCCTGACTGCAATACGTTATTGCCATATGCTTGAAACAAGGCATGAAAATATTTTTTCTCCAGGTAAAACAAAATATGCCTGGGGTGGTAGCAACTGCTCAAATGGGCAAATATCCCTCAGCATGGAGCAAAGAATTGATCTACTGCAGGTCCCTCAGGGAAGAAGTTGCCAAAACCCAGCTGCTGCCCATGTGCATGATCCACCTCAAGGCTGTAACAAGCCATCACTACATTAGGGAAGGAGGTAGGGCCAGAAACTACCACAAAAGCAGTAATTGCCAATACTGGCAGAAGAGGTGATGGATTTGGGCACCCTGAGTTCAATGCAACCTCGTCTCTGCAAACTCAAGCCGTGATTCCCTGCCTGGGACCCTGTGTTAGGCAGAAATCACATGCACTTTTTGGGAGCAGCCCTTCCTGGTCCCATAAAGTATTGCAGTTCTTT
Source organism: Mesitornis unicolor (assembly GCF_000695765.1). NCBI lineage: Eukaryota > Metazoa > Chordata > Aves > Mesitornithiformes > Mesitornithidae > Mesitornis > Mesitornis unicolor. The sequence continues at coordinate 14,321 of NW_010206635.1, forward strand.
ATGACGTGCTCCAGCCTCATGGCTCTGCCGTAGCTTCATTGCCACCACCCAGAAAGGATTCCTCAATGGTCAGTCCCTAAAACAAATCCATGTTTGAGGAGCGTGTGGTTGAGATGCATCAAAACTTCTCCCTTAATCCTCGTGTCTCATCTGTGAGGTGCTGAATTAGGGTGAAATACTGCTGAGTACACTCACAGCGGCAAATCCCCACTGACTACAGACACACAGAATCACAGAATCACAGGATATCAGGAGTTGGAAGGGACCTCGAAAGATCACCCAGTCCAACTCCCCTGAGCAGGATCACCAGACCAGGTCACACAGGAACACGACTAGGTGGGTTTTGAATGTCTCCAGAGAAGGAGACTCCACAACCTCTCTGGGCAGCCTGGGCCATGCTCTGGCACCCTCATAGTGAAAAAGTTTTTCCTCATGTTCAGATTGAACCTCCTATGCTCCAGCTTGCTCCCATTGCCCCTTGTCCTGTCATTGGACATCACAGAGAAGAGCCTGGCTCCTTCCTCCTGACACTCGCCCTTTACAAGTTTATAAACACACCAAGCAGCCAATGTCACCCAGCCATATGCGCACGATAGCAGGGAGAAACAAGGAAGATGCCACAGGAAGGACGCTGCCACATCCTGAGCCCTTGTCAGCTCATCTCTTTGTCACCTTTCCTCCCTGGGAGCTGACTGCCTGCTCTGCCTCCACCTTCGCCCATCACCACCCTGCAGGCTCATGCCATCTGCCTCACAGGAGCGAGCTGATGTGCATACAAGTGGATCAGCAGGAGCCCAGGAGAGTCCCCAGCATGACATACCAGTGGGTGCTAGGGGAGGGTTGATTTAATTCTGGGTGATCAGTGGGTACGAGGCCTGCTCCAAAACACATGGCATGAAGAAAACGTATTCCACATCTCTCTTTAACCAGTGTGTTTCATAGCAACTGTTTTCAGCAGGGAGCAGTGGCGAAGGGAAAGCTTGTCACTGGTGCAGATCAATTATTGCTCTAAATTCAATGTATTGCATGGACAGAGCACCAGGGAAGAGCCACTAACCAGAGAGTGCTAGCGGCCAAATTCCCATGTAGGGTATTACCCAAGCAGATTCACTGAAGGGTTTGAAGCCATTGTCAAGTCAACATATCAAGGATGCTTAGGCAGCGTGGATGTGTGTAATGAGGCAACCACTGATCTCCTGTAAAGCTGCAGCTAGACCTGGGTACATCACGTGCTGGGTCAATGTCCAGGGCTGACAGACTTCTTTTTGGCCAGCTGACTTCTACCTTCAGGTGTTTTGCAGTGAGGCTTTAGCCTCTAAGTCTCAGAGAGAAATTTCCTTTTTTTTGTTTTTAATTTGTAAGGTGACTGTTCCTATTACCTGTGCTGCAGTGAAATCTTCGCACAGCCAGTTACTGTGTTTAATTATTCATTTCCTGAAGAAAAACAATCCTCCTTCCCTTTTCAAATCTCTCCCTTTCCAATTCAATCAAATCTGCCCGTGCTCGTTAGTGTTTACCCTGCTTCTCCTCCTTATCCTTTTTTATTTTAAAAATACATATCCCGGGTCTTCTTTTATACCTGAGTATTCACAATTCTTTGTAGACTTGGCTTTCTTCAAACCCCTGTCTCAAACTCCTTCACTTCTTGCAGTATCTATCAGGCCATGGAGTGACTGCAATGGCACTTTGGTTTCAAGGGCTAATTAGCACAGATTTTAGAGATAGAGATAAGAGATAGAGATAGAGATAGAGATAGAGACAGAAACAGAGAGATAGAGACAGAGATAGAGATAGAGATAGACATAGAGATAGACATAGAGATAGACATAGAGATAGACATAGAGATAGACATAGAGATAGACATAGAGATAGACATAGAGATAGACATAGAGATAGACATAGAGATAGACATAGAGATAGACATAGAGATAGACATAGAGATAGACATAGAGATAGACATAGAGATAGACATAGAGATAGACATAGAGATAGACATAGAGATAGACATAGAGATAGACATAGAGATAGACATAGAGATAGACATAGAGATAGACGTAGAGATAGAGGTAGAGGTAGAGGTAGAGGTAGAGAGAGACAGAAACAGAGAGATAGAGACAGAGACAGAGACAGAGAGATAGAGATAGAGATAGAGGTAGAGATAGAGATAGAGATAGAGATAGAGATAGAGGTAGAGGTAGAGATAGAGATAGATAGAGATAGAGATAGAGATAGAGATAGAAATAGAGATATAGAGAGATAGAGATAGCTGATCTAGATGTAGATGTAGATGATATTGATATTTATAGATTATATTTATAGATGATAGAGATAGAGATAGAGATATATAGATTTATTTTATCCTGGGTAATCAATTTGTCCAAATCCGGGGCTTAATTTCTTTGGGTTCAGAGACCCAGGTAATAGTAGCAGGCAGCCCCACTGAGAAGGATGGAGGGAACTGTGATGCTCAAGTCACTCAGGGTGTTGCTCATCAAGATGCTGATAATAGTGCCAAAAAATAGCATAAGAAATTCTCACCCATTCTTGTTTACCCTCTGGTGCAGGTCACTTCCATCATGCTGAACCAAGGATTGGTAGTAAAGCAGTCCCTGAGTTGATCTCAGTTCAAAGTAGCCCCTTCTTGGAGGTTTCTTCTGAACCAGTGCAATGTTTGGCTTCACAGCTCAGCTACATGAACCCATGCTTGGCACAGCAGAGAGACTGGTGACTGCACGTCAGGGCAGGACCTTCTGGCAACCACTCCACCTCAAGCAAGTTTGGCAGGGCTTTTGACTTTTCACCATAGTGCTCATTCCATAAAGGCTTCAGGTGCTGCAGAAAGCAATCCCAAAGTTACACATCGAGCAAGGTTTACTGGTAATTCACTGTGTTTACTATGGAAATATGCTGCAGTTCACCACCCTTTGTTTCTTCTCTTCCAGGTAGGCTGCAAAGCCATGATGGTTTTCTTCCAGTACTGTGTCATGGCCAACTTCTTCTGGCTCCTCGTGGAGGGGTTGTATCTTCACACCCTGCTGGTCATCTCCTTCTTTTCAGAGAGGAAGTACTTTTGGTGGTACATCTTGATTGGCTGGGGTATGCATCTTCTCAAAAGCTGGCAGGCATTTTTAACAGCAATTTAATCCCCAGATTTAGGGGTCAGGTGGGGTAGAGATGTTACCTTGCTGCCAAGAATTGTTAGTGCAACCAGGAGCAAGTTCAAGTGATGGCCAGAGGAGTTTAACAGCGTTAGCCTAAATCTGAAAAGGTATTTAAGAAATTAGCTTGTGCTGGATTCATTCATAGTGGAGCACCTCAATGTCTTTAAGGAATGTGGGCCTGAAACTTCTTATCATCTTTAAAGGCATTTAGTCCTTTGTTCCTGACCAGAATCCTAAAGTTGATATCAGGCATTGACCTTAAATTGTAAAGATGGGTCCCAGCAAAGCAGGACTCCTGGACTGAACCAGACACTGCAGTCCCTCACTCTCCTTCTCTTACTGAATTCAGACTGGCTAGCTGTCCTCAGATAACATATACTGTGTGCTAATGCTGATAACCTTCTGCTTAACTGCATTTGTGGTTTCTTCAGCTTTAATGTGAATCCACTCTCACACACATAAAATAAAAATATAATAAAATAAAATATA
>NW_010206636.1:0-32453 GCF_000695765.1 Mesitornis unicolor
AATACATGCGTGTATCTGGATGGCAGAGGGGTATACGCACACCTGGGAGCCGTTGTGCACCTCTGCCAGTCTCCACCTGGTGCACGCCCAAGTGTGTGGTGCCCATATCTATGTGTAGGTCTATAAAAATATATAAGCTATATATATAAAAAATTCTATATAGGTACACACATTCTCGCCCTAAAGGTTTCCGTAACTCTTTGTGAATTTAATAAGTGCCTTGTGTGCACGTGTAGGACACGGCGCCTCCGATTCAATTAACTTGTAAATCAAGTGGAAATTGTGTATTTGCGCGGAGGGAAGCGCGCGGGAGGCGATTCCTCTCTCTCGGCCCCGTAATTAGATCTGAACAAAAGCTGCAAAAAAAACGCCCGAAATAGATGGGGAGAGCTGAGGTCCCTCTGCAAGGCGGGGGTGTGTGTTTTGGGTGTTTGAGAGGATGCTGCTGGTGAATTGTGGTCTTTGCCAGGCCATGGCCTCTCCTGTCCTCACTGACCCCCTTGGGTGAAGAAATCCATGGTGAAGCAGTGAATATTGATCCTGGTGCTGTTGATTGCTGCTGTTGTTTGTGGTGATGATTGCCATGGTGTTAATTAGAGGAGAAGGCGGGGACTGGCCAAGCCTGTCTGCAGATGAGGGTGGTGGGCCTGATGGTGGGGAGCGCTGGTGATGTCTCCCAAGGATGCTGGTGGCTCCAGGGAAGTTGAATTTGATGGGAAAAGGGATTTTTTAGGGCATTTTTGCTTTTCTTTCCTCACACTGGTGAACTCAGACAAGTGATGGTGTGGGGAGGCTTATGGCTGTGCTGTCGGAAATGGGGTGAGACGCCAGAAATGGTCCCTGCGGGGTCTGTGCCGTGGCGTGGGGATCTCCCCGTGGCAAAGTGCCACCAGTGGGGCCAGGACCACAGCGAGACCACCCCTGTCCTGGTGGGGAGCCATGGCCCCGTCTGCTGGGTCGTGGTGGGGCTGGGTGAGGTGACGGAGGGGACGCGGTGACAGAGGGGACACGGTGATTGGTGGCAAAGCAGAGCTGCCCCAGCCTGGAGGGGTTTCTGGAGGGATTTCTCCTTCCCACTCGGTTTCTGGGCATGTCCCAGTGTGTCCTCTTTCCTTCCCCAGTGCCCGGGGGCATCGCCTCCGAGTCCCTCACCTTCACACCACTGGAGGACATGATCTTTCTGAAGTGGGAGGAACCAGTGGAGCCCAACGGCCTCATCACGCAGTACGAGGTACAGCACCCGTGAGGGACCATGGGGACACGGGAGGGTCCCATTGCAGGGGGAATGCAGTAGAGGGATCTGGGGGCCACGCTGCTCTCGGTCATGGGGATTAATGCTGTCTGCAGTGTTAGTGCTGCCCCTGGATCCAGCCAGCTATCATCCTCCTGCCCACCGAGCGTGTCCCTTCTGGGGACCCCTGCTTTTGGGGTCAACATTATCACCCAGCAATGCCTTTTCCAATGATCTTCTGCTTTGCATCACCCCAAAAAGCACCTGCCTTCCAAGCTGCCCCATCCCCTCCTCTGCCTCTGTCTCTTTACCCCCTTCTCCACCTGGACACGGGGTCTGTCCCCTGTCCCACTGGTGACGCCGTGCCCCGTCCCCACAGATCAGCTACCAGAGCATCGAGTCCTCTGACCCGGCCGTCAATGTGCCCGGCCCGCGCCGCACCGTCTCCAAACTGCGCAACGAGACCTACCACGTCTTCTCCAACCTCCACCCTGGCACCACCTACCTCTTCTCCGTCCGAGCCCGCACCGGGAAGGGTTTTGGCCAGACGGCGCTCACCGAAATCACCACCAACATCTCGGGTAGGTTCCCCTGGGCTCCACGCCTCGGATTTCTCCTCTGCACTGGTGTATAATGGCACTGATGGGGTCCTTGGTGGGTTTTGGCTGCTGCTGTTGAAGGATGCTCTGGGTGGTGGCAGCCCCCTGGCAGCCCCCAGCCCCATCGGCCGGGCTGAGCGTGGGTCTGTGGCTGAGGAGTCCGGCCATCCCAGCGCACTGCTGGTGTCTGAGCTGTCAGAGGACAAATCAGGGATTAATTAAGCTTTGTTAATCAGCCTGGCAGTACTCGGGGCTGTTTGCTCATGTCTGCGGCGTCACTATTAACGGCAGCAAATGGGCTGAGGTGAGCCCTAATGGAGGCACTGGAATTGCAGACCCTGGTGGCTGCTGGTGATGGCCTGGGGACCACAGCACTGTGCTGGGCACCACCGGGTCCCACCTTGGTCTGGGGGTTCTGCTGGGGTGCCTGGGGTGTGCTGCTGCCCTGGGGGGGATGCTCATGCTGTGGTGATAATGCAGAGTGATGCTGACCCCAGGCGAATCTCGAGGCTGGAGCATTTGGGTCCTGCCAGGGCCAGATCCTGCTCCCATCTCCTCCCCTTTGCCAAACTGATGTTAATAACCCACCTCGACGCATACCCATGGCTCCTCTCCCAAATGTGATGTTAACTCAAAGAAAACTCTTCTAGGTCTTATTTGTAACAATCCTGACACCGTTCGATTACATTCGTGCCTCAGTTTCCCCCCCTGAGCAGCAGGGCAGCCCTGAGCACGTCCCTGTGGCCCAGGCCTGACCCCTGCCCGCTGTCCCCTGCTCCCTTTGCAGCTCCCACCTTCGACTACGGGGACATGCCATCGCCGCTGGGCGAGTCGGAGAGCACTATCACGGTGCTGCTGCGGCCGGCGCAGGGCAGAGGGGCTCCCATCAGGTAGGTGAGGGCTGCGGGGGAGCGAGACCCCTGCCAAGGGGGTGGCACGGCAGAGTCGAGCATCACAGGAAGGGCAGGACCATCCTCTTCACAAAACTAACCTGTACCTGGCCCTCTCCAGCACCTACCAGGTCATTGTAGAAGAGGACCGGCCCAAGAAGCACAAGCGGGAGCTGGGGGGGCCAGAGTGCTTCCCGGTGCCCCTCACCTTCGACGACGCTGTGTCCCGTGGCTCCGTGCACTATTTTGGGGCCGAGCTGCCTGCCAGCAGCCTCACTGAAGCCAAACCCTTCACCGTGGGGGACAACCAGACCTACAGCGGGGACTGGAACCCGCCACTGGAGCCCAAGAAGTCCTATCTCATCTACTTCCAGGCCATGAGCAACCTCAAAGGGGTGAGTAGCCTTAGGAACCCTGCTCTCTGGGTGTCTGGGGTCCCGGTTGGACCAGCAAGGAGGGATCCAGAATAAATGGGACTTGGTTTAGATCCCTCTCCTTTGGGCCCCTGCTCTGGGCTCACCCTCAGTCCCTTCCCAGGGGGAGTTGATGCTTGGGGCCACCCTTACGGCACATTGGGAACGTGACCTGGTGTCCCCCTTCCTCCCAGCACCCCTGGGCTGTGCCTGTTCCCCTCCTGGTGCTGGTGCCAGGAATGGAGGGGCCCAACCTCCACCACCCACTGCAGTAGTGGCCGGGACCCCAACCAACACCAGAGCCGGGGAGACCCCGCTCCCTGGGCTAATCCTGGGGTGGAAAAGGACCATTTGGGCCATGGGAGCCGTTTGTGTTACTGGGACTGGTTGTGGACACAGCGGCTGCTGCAGCGAGCTCCTGGGGAAGCTGCTGAGTTCCCGACTGCGTTCTCCTGCCTGCTGCTGCCTGTTCCTGTGGTGAAGCCATAACAACTCCGCTCCGGCAGCATCCACTGAGTTGAAGTCTTCCAAGTCACTGTCGGGACCACCGTGACCCCATGGGGACCTTTTTTAAAAGACTTCACCTGTGCCGGCAGCTCCCATCCCAGCCTGGGGAGGATGAGCTGTGCCAGCGGAGCAGCAGGACCACGGCAGCATCCTCATCCCTTGCAGCTCTGTCTTGCAGGAAAGTGCTGGTTTTTTGAATCCTTTCCTCGGCTCCGAGATGGTTCACACCTCGCTGGGTTGGAGTTAGAGCCCAGGCGGATGGGGAGGAGCTCGGCTCTGGCTCGCTGGGGCACTGCTGGATAATAACTGGTGACTGACGCTCATTTATGGCCTTCCTGCTGGGAGGTGATGGATTTTTCCCGGCTGCCATCAGGCGTTGCGAAAAAGCTGGATCCCAATGTGGAGTTTTTTATGGTTTTTGTGCCAGATGGAGCAAGAAGCAGGAGAAGGAAGAGCTGGCGATGCTGGGGAGAGTGGTGCCGGAGCCGGCCCTGCCCCGGGCAGGTCGTGGTCCGAGGGCAGATGGAGCAATGTTGGCAGCGCTGGTGTCCCCAGGGGCTGGAGGATGCGTGGGCAGGAAGGCAGTGCCCCAGAATGGGGCTTTTTATTTTGCAATGCAAGTTGGATTCGTGGAAAGATGGAATATTTCAGCTGAACCCATCCCGAAAAAATGCAAATGTTTAAAGTGTTGGGGAGCTGAGCTGGAAGCCCTCATGGCAACCTCGGCAGCACACACAGAGCAGTGGGAATGGGGCTTGGAAACCTTGACTGATGGAAAAAAACCCCATGAAGCTGTGAATGCTGAGCTGGGAGTGTTTCAGCTGTGGTTGGTGATGGTCTGGTGACCTGCGGCTCGGCTTAGTCCGTCCTTTGAAGTCCCCTCTGTGCCAGGAGCAATGGCCTCGGCTAAACCTGGGGACTTTAGGGGACACTGGGGACTGATCATTCAGCTGCATCACTTGGTGTGTGTGTCCCCCGGAGCTTCCTTGGCTCAGCAGTGGACGCTGAGCACAAATCACTTGCAAACTCCCTCAGTTTTGGGGTCAGAGCATCAACAGACCAGCCTTGCTTCTGCCCATCGTGGAGCCACCAGGATGCTCATCCCACACTGATTTCCCCTTTTTTTTCCTCCATAGGAAACCCGGCTGAACTGCGTCCGGATCGCCCGCAAAGGTGAGCCCTGATGGCGATTGGGGTGTGTGCGGTGGTTCATCCCCATCCCATCCCATCCCATTGTTCTCTGCTTTCTTTGGTATCCGTGTTTTTCCCTTGGTTGAGATTTTCCTTGTAATGCCATTATCGTGGTGGAATATTGAGGTTAGGGGTACCAAATCTGAACGGTACTGGGTGGTGGTGCTGGGTGCTGAATCCAGGGATGCAGAAGCTTACGTTGGACGTGACAAAAGGTGGCACAGAGGGACTGTCACACCCCATGGGGACCAAGGGGGACTCGGTCATGGTGTGGCACTGCAGAGCCCTGTAAAATCCTGGTGGAATAAAACATATTTGATCTGCAATGTGCATCCCATGGGACAAATCCCAGTGTTTTCCCATCTGATGTGTCCAACCGCCCCCGGAGCTGAGCACTGACCCCTCCTGCCTGTCCTTGTCCCCTGCAGCTGCCTGCAAAGAGAGCAAACGTCCCCTGGAGGTGTCGCAGCACTCAGAGGAAATGGGGCTGATCCTGGGGATCTGTGCCGGAGGCCTCATCGTCCTCATCATCCTCCTGGGAGCCATCATCGTTGTCATTCGGAAAGGGTAAGGAGAGCTGGTGTCACGGCCGGCGCCTCCACCCATCCCCTCCTCAGCCCTTCACCACCCCAGCGCTAACTGGGAGTTACTGGTGGTGATACTGGGCAGACTCCACACCCTCCTCAAGCTGTACCTCCATGCGCTGGTGCAGTCCCCCTGGCCATGGTGCCTTCCTTGCTCTGTGGCACTGGGCATGATATGAGGCACTGGGGACCAAGGAGGGAAGTCCCAGCAGTGTCCCTTTGCCCTCAGGGCTCTGGAGCTTTGTTCTGCTGTCCCTCTCCCATGTATTTTTTAGTCTTTTGCCACTTTTTTTGCTGCTTCTTGGCTTTGTGCTGCTCTGTCCATTCTTCATCACTGGAAACACATCTGGACAGGCTGTTCCACCAGTTCTCCTGCTGCTGACAGCAACTGGGGGACCCTGGAGTGTGCAGCCCTGCACCCCTCCAGCCCTAAATGACAAAAATCAGCTTAACCTGCACTGGGATGTTGTTTCTGGGTTTTCCCCACTGCCTTGGCCAGCCCAGGGCTGAATCTGGGGACGTTGGCCCTTGTCCTGGGCTCCGGTTCCTGGAGAGCATTGGGAGAAGCAGCATCCCCTTCCTCTCCTGCCTGCTCTGGGTGCCCCGGTGTGTGGATGCTCAGCATATCCCAGCTCCTCCTGGGCTGGTTTTAATGGGGAACCATGGAGCTTCAAGTGAAAGGTGCACAACCCCTGGCTGAGAGCTTCCAGCTGGCTCTAAATGAAGTGTTGAAATTTGGGTGCACGCTGGAGGGGAGCTTTTCCCAGGGCTGGTGGTTCCTGGGGACCCCCAAACTGCTCTCCCACCCTCGCGGGGGTCCCCCCTCTCCAGGAAGCTGAGCGTGGCTGGTGTGGGTCACGGCAGGGTGGGAGGGAGGAGGGCGAGGGGCTTTTCGGGACACTCATCCCCGGGAGCGCCAGGGATGCGGCCGTTGCTTTTCACTCAGAAAAAGCGTGGGGCTGAGCCGGGAGGGCTCTCAAAACAGGAGAGAAAAGGCAGCAATTAAACTCCTTCCCCGTGCAGGCTCGGGAGGATGGGAGGAAAGTACGTTAACAGCCAGGGGGAGAGAAAAATAGCAGGGCACAACCTCAGCCCTGTAAATCTGCAGAGCTCTTTAAGGCTTCGTTTGCCCTTAAAGGATTCTCGCTGATTTACGCAAGGCTGAAACATCCCTGCGCGCTGCCAGGGTGCAGGGCTGGAGGGTGGCTCCCTGTCCACTGCAGTGCTGGGATGGTGCTGGTGCGTCCAGCATCGGATCAGGCCTTGCTGGAGCATTGGTATTGGTGCCGTTGGGTTTTTGGGAGCGATGCTTTTGGGCCGGCGAGTGGGAAGCCGCGATTGTGGCATCAGCATCCTGGGGTGAACGTGCCAAGGGACAAAGCAGAGCCACAAACTGGCTCTGAGTCTCCCAAATTTGGTGCTGTTGGGAGGCTGGGATGAGCCCTAAATCTGCTCTGGAGATTGGAAAAACGCTGATGTGGTGGGATGGAAATGCACCCCCAAAATATGCTCACCCCTCATACATGGGGCACTGGAAATGCGCCATCCTGACCCCATGTCCCTCAGCAGGGCTGCCTGGCCCTAACTGCCTTGCCAGAGCATGCCTTATGTTTTCAATACATTTTCTGGTTGGTCTTAAAAGTTGTGGAATAACCCTCAGACAAGGGCGCTATGAACACCCCACTGCCGGTGTGGGGACCCTGGTCACCCCGCGAGCCGGTGCTTGGGCTCTGCCTGGGTTAAATGACCTACGGATACAAAAGGAAACCAGTTTTGTTTACGGTGCATTTAATTTTCCGTCAGCCGCGTTGCCCCGTCACCCCCCTTCCCTATGCCGGAGAAAAGCTGCTTATGCAATTTCTGCTGTTCTTTGTTTGCATGCTTGCCAGGAGGAACTACTATTCTTATTCCTATTACCCGTAAGTAATCGCCCTTCTCTCTCCCCTGGCCTCGTTGCTCCAACAGCTCCTCTTCTCCACTGAATGCATTTTAGGGGCCTCTTTGACTCCATGAAAATAATGCTGCCGAGCTCATTAGAGACCAAAAGCAGTGTGAAGGGGAAGGATCAGCGATTTTGGGTTGAATTTTGGATTTTGGCAGTGTCTTGCAGTGTCCCGGCCCCACCGTGATGCCGATGTGGGCTTGGATCTCCTGTTCATCCTTCCCCTGGTTTAATCTCTGCTCTGGCTTCTTGGGAGCTGATGCTGCCTCTCAAACACACTCAATGAGGTTTTTCCCCTAAGTTTCTCAAATTAAGGGTGTGAGGTTCTGTCTCAGTGACACCTCCTGGGTTTGCCCAACATCTTCATTACGTGCCTAATGGGAACCTTGCAGTCCCGATGGGTGCTGAGCACGTGTGCAGGCAGGAGGTCCAGCCCATCCCATGGGGGATGGATTTGGCCCCTCAGCATGGTTTTAAAATCAGAATGATTTGGGTTAGAAGGGGCCTTTAGACACCGGCTGCACAGGGAGGGCCTTCACTTGCATGAGGAGTGCTCCCGGCTGGTCTGGATTTGGAGTATTTTGAGGAGGGGATATTGAGGATGAGCAGCTGGAGTTGCTGCAGCCAGCAAGGGATGATTCATGTGGGACACCATAAAACCAAAGCATGGTGACTGCTGGTGGAAATGATCCATCCTGCTCCCCAAAATACTCACAGAATCACAGCATGGTTTGGGTTGGAAGGGACCTCACAGCCCCCCCCAGTCCAACCCCCATGGGCAGGGACACCTCCACCAGCCCAGGCTGCTCCAAGCCCCGTCCAACCTGGCCTTGGGCACTGCCAGGGAGGGGGCACCCACAGCTTCTCTGGGCAACCTGGGCCAGGGCCTCACCACCTCACAGGGAGGAATTTCTTCCTGATATCCAGTCTAAATCTCCCCTCTTCCAGTTTAAAACCATCACCTCTTGTCCTATCATAATCTGACCCTTGTAGCTTTGAGGGGATCGACAGCACCCTCAGGTCAGCCCTGCTTACATGTGCTTCTCCCCCTCCTCCCCTTTGCCTCCCCCTGCAGCAAGCCCGTCAACATGACCAAAGCCACCATCAACTACCGCCACGAGAAGACGCACATGATGAGCGCCATCGACAGGAGCTTCACCGACCAGAGCACGCTGCAGGAGGACGAGCGCCTGGGGCTCTCCTTCATGGACACCCACAACTACAGCAACCGGGGTAAGGACGGGGAACCTCCACATCCCCTCTCCGTCCCACCCTAATCCCTAAATATCCCAGCAACAGCTGAAATACTTATCCAAGGCTCAGTAGCTGATATTGTGCCTGTTTTAGCCTGGTGTGCGTAGCACGTTGCAGGCTTTTCCGTGGAAGACTCCAAAGGCATCGATCTTAATGATAAGAAATGGGGCTTTAACCCTTCGAAGGGTTTCATCAGAGAGAGACAGAGAATTTCACACCCACCGGAGGATGCGTCTCGGCGCTGATTTAGTTGTAAAATAACTCGTCGGATGCCCCAGTTTCCGCCATATGCTAATAACATCTGTTACAGTAACTTCAAGATGCTGCTTACCCCCGGCGCTGCTCTACCGGCTGGGGGATTAATACACTTCCCGGCATTGTCTGCGGATAATAGAAGCCCAGAGGGCAAACTTTTCCTCCTCTTCGTACATCTGGTGAGGTGGATGATTTTTCAGTTACTTTCCTCAAAATGCTCGGAGGCTGCTGGGTCTCTGGGTGTGCTGAGCTGGGGCCGCTGGTCCTCAGGGTTTTTAGGGGAGGGGGCTGCATGCTGCTCCCATCCCCTGCCTATAAGTATTGTTAATTAATGAAGATAAATGTATGGGGCTGGGGGCCACCATGCCTCAGTTTCTTTGCATTTAAAAAATAAGGCACTAATCCTCATGGAAACCCGAGCGGGTCCTCAGTGTGTGGCTGCATGGAGCCATCGGCACCTTGCAAACATCTGCGATTAATTTCTCATTAAACCCAGTGGCTGGTGCCATGAGCAGGGGTTTCAGCCTGGGAGGGAGATGGTTCTGGTTGCAAAAGTTGCAGCTTCATCTCCTCAGGCTGTGATGCCTGATGGAGGCCCTGCTCTGTGCGTGTGCTGCACCAATATTGTACCCACACTGCACCCATGTCGCAGGAGCAGCCGGGAGGTGCAGGCAGGAGGCGAGGGGCTGCTCCTTGCATTTGAGCAGACCAATAAAACCCCCAAAAACGAGACAGCAAGGGCGGTTTTCGGACGTGTTGTTAGGGGAAACGGCATCCAGGATGCTCCGTCTCGCACGTGGCTGTGTTCCAGGCTGGGTGCTGCAGCCTCCGTCCGTGCTGCGTCTCTTGGCACCGGGTTTTGTGCAGACCCCGGTTTCAGCGTGAGACCTTGCTCTGACAGGCGCAGGCGAGGTCTCAGTCTGGCTCCGCTGGTAATTACACGGCAAAGGCATAAACTGGGTAAATACTGCGTAAACTCCCTCATTAAACAGCAGCCGACTCTGTTTGTGTCAGCCGTAGGAGTAAGGCGCTGGTGTCTAGCAGCGAGGAAAATGAAGCTGGGCTGGAGACTTTGGCAATGTGATTTTTCATGTCAGGACTTTGAACATTTGGGCACGGAGCTCTTGCTCATCTGGATGGGACTGAATTGCTCCAAGCGGTGGGAAATAGGCTGATTAACCCCCAGAAGTTCTTACCCACTGATTTCTAAGAGCTCTGCTGCGGGCCTTAATGGCTGTAATGGGTGTTTTTGGCTTTGTGATGTAAGATGAGCTGCAGAGAGCACAGAGGAGGTCTGGACCACTTGTGGTCCGCAGAGAGACCAGCTGCAGCACCAGCATCTCCTGGGGATGCTTTCAGGTGCCCTCTCACCTCTCCACGGGTGTGAGGTGGTGATAGGGCTGTGGTCCAAGGCTTTGCTCCTCTGATGGCCCTGGTTTTTCCACCCTTTCTGCAGGCGACCAGCGCAGCAGCGTGGTCAACGAGTCCAGCAGCCTGCTGGGGGGCTCCCCCCGCCGCCAGTGTGGCCGAAAAGGGTCCCCATATCACACGGGGCAGCTCCATCCCGCCGTGCGCGTGGCGGATCTCCTCCAGCACATCAACCAGATGAAGACGGCGGAAGGCTACGGCTTCAAGCAGGAGTACGAGGTGAGGGCGTCTTGGTCAAGGTGTCTTGGGGGGGGTGGGCGAGGTGGGGTGAAAGAGTTGGTACAGGTAGGACGTGTGTGCAAGGAAAGTCCCCATATCACACGGGGCAGCTCCATCCCGCCGTGCGCGTGGCGGATCTCCTCCAGCACATCAACCAGATGAAGACGGCGGAAGGCTACGGCTTCAAGCAGGAGTACGAGGTGAGGGCGTCTTGGTCAAGGTGTCTTGGGGGGGGTGGGCGAGGTGGGGTGAAAGAGTTGGTACAGGTAGGACGTGTGTGCAAGGAAAAGGTGCTGCAGGGGTCTGGACAGCAGGAGCTGGAGCTCACGGCTCTGGACAGGTATCAGCCTGTGGGGTGTCCCTGGGTCTGGGTCAAATCTTTGGTCCTGGCAGCTCAATATTTAATTGTTGGTTTGAAGAAGTTTCTGAGATGAGCCAAACCAACGCTGTTGGCCTGCACCTCTGCTGTCTGTAGTGCATCATCCTACCTTTCCCCAGGGGCTTCTCCCTTCCTCAGCTCCTCCTGAGCACCATGACATCCTGTTCTGCTCTCCAGTGCATTTGTCCTTTGGCAGGCATGGACACAACCTAAATCCTCTGCAGTCCGGCAGCTTCTGAGAGACCCTGAGGAGAGGACACAGTTGAGGGTGATCCCAGGGGAAAAGAGTCCCCCACTAGGGGTGTTGACCACATCACGTCCATCCCACCTCCTTGGGCTGGATCACTTGTAACACAGTGTGCTATTCCACACGCCTCTGCTGCAGTGTGCCTAGCGGGGTGGATTTCCCGACGACTCAGTGTCCCAGAGGCCTGGCGATTGAAATTTCCCAGTGAAATTACTGTTTAAGGCTTAGTTGTTTCAAGTGCAGGAGGGATTTTTTTTTCCTTTCCCCCCCTTTTCATGTATTGGACAAACCGAGGCTTGCTATAATCATTAATGCTCCTTGAAAAGCTGCTGTATGTTCTTGGAACTAGTCATTTGAAAGCACTCAGATATTATGGGAGGGGAGAAAACATGTAATTTCCTTCCACTTTCCTCCTCTTACGCCAATCTGTGAATGTTACTGTTATTACACACAAACCTATTCTGTGCCGGAGAGAGAAAGGGACCGGGGAGGTTTAGAGAAAAAACCACAACCAACCCTGGAAAAGAGAAAAACCAGGCAGTCTATAATTTGCTGGAAAATGGGGCATTTAGTGGATGCAACAGAAGCGTGTGGCTGGTGGAGCGTGGTACGGAGCTGGGGCTGCAGGGTGCAAGCGTTGGGGTGCAGGGACCCTCCTGTCTGCCCAGCTCCCTTGGGAGGTTGTGGGGCTGGGGGGGACCCCGCAGCTCTGCCCTCCCTGGTGATGGTCACCCTTTCCTTACAGAGTTTCTTTGAAGGCTGGGATGCTTCGAAGAAGAAAGACAAGACCAAAGGGAGACAGGATCACATTTCGACATGTGAGTGCCTTTAGCAAAGGCTTGTACACCCTGAGCACCTTGAAAAACCTTCTGAAGGGTTTTGGGGGTGTTTTTTTGATAGGTGTGCAGTCCATGGCAAGGAATAAACTGATGGGGTTTGGTTGGTCCTTGCTCAGCACAGGGGGCCCAGCCTAAAAGCTCCTTTTGGCCATGGGACATAGGGAAGGTTGGAGGGATGGGGCTGGGCCAGCATTGGTCCCTGGATCTGAGTAACTCTTGAACACAGAACATCTTGGAGTGCTTAAAAACTGATGATAGCATCACCATGGCATTCTGGGTGGTGCTGGAAAGCCCCAAGTAACCTGGAGTGTGTTTTCTTGTATGGATTTATGAGAAACCACAGCCCTGCCCTAGGGAGCTTGATGCAGGATCGGACGAAGGGGTTAAGTGAGGAATTTTAGGACAGAAGGGCTTGATCCCATAGAACAGAGGATGCTCCTCACCATCTCCCTTCACAGTCAGTGTGGCGTGGCCACCTTGCTTCCTGTTGCATCTCCGGTGACATGCCTGGAGGCACCAAGCCTCCGCAAAGGGCCACAGAGATGGTCAGGGGCTGGAGCAGCTCTCCTATGAAGACTGGCTGAGAGAGTTGGGGCTGTTCAGCCTGGAGAAGAGAAGGCTCTGGGGGGACCTTATAGCGACCTTTCAATACCTGCCTATAAGAAATCTGGGGAAGAGCTGTTCACTGGGGCATGGAGCAATAGGATGAGAGATGATGGTTTTAAACCAGAAAAGGGGAGATTTAGGTTGGATACGAGGAAAAAGCTCTTCCCCATGAGGTGGTCGAGCACTGGCACAGGTTGCCCAGAGAGGTGGTGCAGGCCCCATCCCTGGAGATATTCAAGGCCAGGCTTGATGGGCTCTGAGCAACCTGATCTGGTACCAACGTCCCTGCTGACTCACGGGTTGGACTGGAGGAGCTGTAAAGGTCCCTTCCAACGCAACACAGTCTGTGATTCTGTGATTCTAAGCCTGATGCTCAGGAGCTCTGGTGCTCTCCACCTCCCATGTGCTTTGCTCTGCAGCTTCACCCCTTCCACTCCAGCACTGTCCAGGGCCCCAGCTGGACACCAGAGGTTGGGCAGAGCTTTCTGGTTCCCTGCTGGGGTGGATAGCAGGGTGGGTGCCCTGTGGTATGACCGGGCAGAGCTCAGGAGATGCTGTGCTGAAAGCCCATGTCCCACTATCATTGAAAAGACCTCTACCAGCATGAGTTTTGCTCCTGAATATGTCCCACCCTGCTGCGTGTTGCAGATTCCTGGTGCAAAACAATTCTTAAAGGTGCCCTGGGACCTGGGGGGGGATGTGCTGTCCCCGTGGTCCCCCCCCAGGCGCTGACGGCCCCTTCTCCCCTTGCTCCCCAGACGACCGCCACCGAGTGAAGCTGCACCCGCTGCTGGGCGACCCCAACTCGGATTACATCAACGCCAACTACATCGATGTAAGTGGGGACGGCGCCTCTCTTCGGGGGAATTTGGGCTGGGACAGGAGTGTCCTGTGGACCCCAGGGGCTGCCAGGGTCTGTCCCCAAAGAACCATCAGCCTTTGGAGGAGCTGAGATGGCCCAAGATGGGCCAGACCATGCGAGCCTGGGGCACTCCATGGAGAGCCTGCCCGTTTGTGTTCATCAGCAATTTCTGCTCACTGTGTCTCTCTGCTCTGCTCTGTCTTTCCTTTTTCCTCCCCTATTCTGTCCTCTCGTGGCTGTGGATCTCCCTCTTTGGGTGGAGGATGCAGAGGTTTAGGGGCTCACACAAGGGTACCCCCAATCCTGTCAGTGTATTTGAGCCTGGGCAGAGCTCGGCCCTGGTGTCCCCCAGCAGTGGTGTCCCCTGTCACCTCCAGCGATGCTGAGGCCAGGCAGGGGAGGTGCAGGAAGGCTCCGTTGGATGTAGGATTCGAGCATCTCCTGGATGCAGCAGCAAATCCCACTCTTCCCTCCTTTCCAGGGGATGTCACCTGTCACCGGTGGCCTGATGCCACCCTGATGCGTTCCCTGTGCCCCAGCAGCATCCTCGTGCCTGTCCCCTGTCCCCATGTGCCTTTTCTCCCCTGTGGCTCTCCATGACCCTCTCTGGGGCTCTAACCCATCTCTTGAGCTGTGTCTCACTAATGTCTCCGTCTCTGATCTTTTTCTCTCAAACCTGTGTCCTAATGGGATCGTTAAGATTCGGATTAACCGAGAAGTAAGTAAATGGTTCCTCTCTGCTCCTTTCTCTCCCAGGCGTCGCACTGGGCAGCGTGGTGTTAAATAGCAACTGGGAGAGGGAGGCTGGGAAAATGTGTGGATAAATGTGGATATGGAAGGGAAAAGTGACGTCTCCATGGCACATCCTTCCCAGGATGATGGAGGGACTGTGTGCTGGGAGAAGGGGTTGAATTTAACCCAGGAAAGGACCCACAGGGGTTGGAGGAGCCACTGTCAGCTTGAGTGATGAGTGATGAACTGAGGGGTTCAGCTGGAGAAGAGGAGGTGAGGGGAGACCTTATCCCCTCTGTAGCTCCTGAAAGGAGGGGACAACGAGGGTGGGGTTGGTCTCTGCTCCCTGGTAGCTGTGATAGGAGAAGGAGAAATGGCCTCAAGTTGTGCCAGGGAGGGGTTGGATTGGATATTGGGAAAATTTTCTTCACTGAAAGAGTGGTCAAGCACTGGCAGGGGCTGCCCAGGGCAGTGGTGGAGTCCCCATCCCTGGAGGGGTTCAAGAAGCACCTGGATGTGGCACTTGGGGACATGGTTTAGTGGCCATGGTGGGGTTGGGTTGACATTGGACTGGATGATCTTGGGGGTCTCTTCCAACCTTAATGATTCTGTGATTCTGTGTGGTTGAACTCTGCTGGACCCATGGCCAAGGGGTGGGACACCAGGTCCCTAGTCCCTTGGGCAGCGGCCTCAGAGGTGTGCTCTTTGGGCTGGCACGTCCCTGTTAAGAGTTGGGATGGCCCCAGTAAGCAGCTGGGATGAAGGAAGGGAGCGGGGCTGTCACCCAGCATTACATGGCTGCTGCAGTTTGGGATCACCAGTGGGCTCTCACAGTGATGCTGCAGTGATGGTGGCGGCAGCAGGAGCCAGGGTTGAGCCACTGGACCCCAGGAACACCCATGGGGTGCAGTTGGGGGTTCTGGTGCAGGACAGGGGTGAGAGTTGGGGGTTACATGACCTTTCTGTGGGATGTGCACCATCCCAGGATAGGTTGCACTGGGTGCAGGGTGGCTGCTGAGCCCCCTTCTGCAGTGGTGAGTAACACCGCACCAGTGACCTGGCCCTGGCCCAGTGGATATGGGCAGTTGCCACCAGTTGAGTGACTGGGAAATGTTTTACGGGGCTGTGCCCATGTCCCCCTCACTTGGGCCTGACGTCTCTGCTCCCTTTGCAGGGCTACCACAGGTCCAACCACTTCATTGCCACACAAGGTGAGTCGCCTCACGTGGGTTTTGTCACTGGGATTTAATCTTGTGTGGGCAAGAAAGGGAGGGAATGGGGCAATTTTGAGCTGAAGAGGGTGGTAGCAACACGGAGCAGCTCCCACCCCTTCTGCTACCCCATTGCACCACACATCCCTGGGGAAAAGAGTGCTTAAAATGCTGCAGGAGGGGAAATGTGGGGACATTGTGGTGCTGCGGTGGCCGGACTTCATTCCCCGTGGCCTTTCCTCTGTCCCACAGGGCCCAAGCAGGAGATGGTGTACGACTTCTGGCGCATGGTGTGGCAGGAGCACTGCTCCAGCATCGTGATGATAACCAAGCTGGTGGAGGTGGGCCGGGTAAGGACCCTGTCCCCTGCTGCTCCCTCCGGGCTCTGGCTCTGCCAGCAGCCTCCTCCACAGAGCTGAAAGCCCGTCCTGTCCTCTCCTTGCAGGTGAAGTGCTCCAAATATTGGCCAGATGACTCTGAGATGTACGGGGACATCAAGATCACCCTGGTGCAGTCAGAGACGTTGGCCGAGTACGCTGTCCGCACCTTCGCTCTCGAGAGGGTACGGTCCTGCTCCCCAGCCCTGCCTTGGGTATTCTAACCATTGCTGGATTGGCATTTACCAATAGTCTGGTTTTTTACCTCAATACGGGGCTTCCACCCCTGGTTGAGGTGAACCCTGGGGATGCTGGTAGCGTCTTCCTTTGCCTTTTCCTTGGCTTCACCGGGGTGAGTGGCTCAGCCCTGCTTTGGTTTTGGCAGCGAGCAGGGATTTAATTTCAGTGTGAGCACCAAGAAATTGCAGTGGGGTGAAGGATGCTTTTTCTGCTCCGAACTGGAGCACAGGTTATGTGGCCATCACTCCTCCACTGTGGTACCTGGGGATGGAGCTGGTGCCATTTACCCCTACAGAAATGTGAAATTGCTGGCTAGGTATAGGGCAGGGAACGAGACTCATGGCTGCTGCCTCTTCCTCAGCTGCTTTTTAACCTTCTTGCAGCCAAGGAGGTGAAAAGTTGCGTTGCCAAGGTGGCCAACTGCTGTGTGGTCCATGTGGGTGGATGCTGAGCTGGCAAAACCATGGATTCCCAAGGGAATGAGGTGTTGGGGTGGCTTTGCCCTCCCCGCGCACCCTGACTCCAGCTCAGCCTTCCCTTGCAGCGGGGTTACTCAGCCCGGCACGAGGTGAAGCAGTTCCACTTCACGTCCTGGCCCGAGCACGGTGTCCCTTACCACGCCACGGGGCTGCTGGCCTTCATCCGCAGGGTGAAGGCGTCCACGCCGCCTGATGCCGGTCCCATCGTCATCCACTGCAGGTATCTAAAAATTGATTAAAAAAGGGGGTGAGGGGTGTGGGGAAGGCTCTGGGGGGAGCATCCTCCTCTGGGGTAGGGTTTGGAGGGTGTATGGGTGGTTGCAGGGGGAGCATGTGGTGTCTGGGTGCTCTTCTTGCTCTGAATGATGCTAAAAGCTCTGAATGGTGGTAAAATATTCAGTGGGGAGAGGTAAAATGTAGGAATTGGGTCCAGGGCAAGGAAAGGCTGGGACAGGGAAGAGGCTGACAGTGTGGGGTTGGATGTCCCTCTACAGTGGCATCCAGCTGTAAAATGTCACCTCCAGGCTGGTGGCAGCAGGGATGGGGGAAGCTGTGACTGGTCCAGGGGGCAAGCAGGGAGCAGCGCTTTTTTGGGGGCTGCCCCAGCACCCGTTAGTGGTGACACAGTGGACAAGGGTGGCACGAAGGGGTGGTCAGCTGCTGACGGTCAGGACTTTGGGTCTGACTGAAGGGAGAGGCAAAGGGGGACAGCAGGACAGGGTTACCCACAGGGCTGTCCCCATGGGGACACCGCTGACACGTCTGAGCAGGAGTGGTGGCTTTGTGTCCCCACGTGATGGCTTAATGGCTCTTCCTCCGCTGGGCAAACAAGGAGGAGCTGATGAGCGGGAGGGATTTTTGTAATATTTTTTTTATTTGATTTCTCCCTGTCAATTGCCTCATCAGTATTCATTCACCAGCAACAGCGAGTGTGATTAGTGCCCTAGCCTGTAATCACTGATAATCACGGCGAGTGATTCATCGGCCCCAGAAATTAGTATTTCACTGGAAAAGACTTGGTAGGAAAGGTGTGGGGGGAGCGGTTCTGCTCCCTACGCGGTGCGGGGGAGTCGCAGCATCCAGGAGCTCTTTGCCTGCAAGTACAACCGTGCTGGGATTTGGGATATTGCCGCTGCTGGGGTTGTCTGGCTCTGGCCATCCTTACCCTGAGGGTCCCCCCAAGGGGATTCAGACCCCTCTGAGCTGAGCATCCTCCTTGGCCCTTTCAGGGTGGGATCCGAGGACTGTCAGCATTCAGATGGTGTAGCTGCTGCTTTTGTTGCAAAAATACATATATATTGATGTCTTAAAGTAAAAATGAACCTTAGACATGGGTTTTCCCCCTGCCACCCACTGCCTGACCATCACGCAGCACCCAGGCCACTGCAGGGGGGTGGTTTTAGGCAAAACCAGGCTGTGGTTACAGGGGGGTGTGAGGTCCTGGCAGCCCTGCCTGGACCCTGGCTGCCCTTGCATACCCAGCAGGGAGCCCTCACCCCCCAGACCTTGCTCTGTGCATCCCGGGCTGTGTGTGGGTGCTGTGCAGATCGGGAATGTGTTTGCTGTGTTTTCCTCCTCCATCCCCAGCGCTGGCACGGGGAGGACCGGCTGCTACATCGTCCTGGACGTTATGTTGGACATGGCCGAGTGCGAGGGCGTCGTGGACATCTACAACTGCGTGAAGACCCTGTGCTCGCGGAGGATCAACATGATACAGACGGAGGTGAGCGGGTGTCGGGGACGCTGGGGGACATGCAGGTCACCATCGGATTGTGGAGGCTCAGCCCTTTCCTCTTTTTTATCCCAAAAAGGAGCAGTACGTCTTCATCCACGACGCCATCCTTGAAGCCTGCCTGTGCGGGGAGACCAGCATCCCTGCCAGCGAGTTCAAGCCCACCTACAAGGAGATGGTGAGGATAGAGCCGCAGAGCAACTCCTCGCAGCTGCGGGAGGAGTTTCAGGTGAGTGGCCCCAAAACCTCTGCATCCTCACCTGAAACACCCTCCTTGCTCCTCACCCCCCTGGTGCCCACCACTGCAGGGACCAGCAGGCTTGGGCAGGGGTGTCCGGCCCCGGAGCTAAGGGGGGACATGTGTACCCCACAGACCCTGAACTCGGTGACTCCTCACCTGGACGTGGAGGAGTGCAGCATCGCCCTCCTGCCCCGCAACCGGGAGAGGAACCGCAGCATGGACGTGCTGCCACCCGACCGGTGCCTCCCCTTCCTCATCTCCGTGGACGGAGACAGCAACAACTACATCAACGCGGCCTTAACCGATGTGAGTGTGTGGTGGGGAGGGAAGGGGCCGCTTCGGGTCATCTCGGGCAGGTTTTCACCACAAAATCTTGCTCGGTTTGAATTTATGGCCCTGTTTTACGCAAGGGCATGAAGGGGTCCTTCACCGCTTCTTTTGTGTAGCAGCATCTTGTCTTGAAAATGCTTTTTTGCCTGCTTGTGCAGGCCATGCACAGGGGTCTCCAATTATTTTGTAGCAAAAGTGGAGCACGAGAGGGAGAGGAAGCTTTGGGAGGGATTGGTAGCCCTGAACCCCCCCCGTGTGCTCCAGCACCCACCCTGCACCCTCTGCCCATCCTCCTGCTGCAATTCTGGGCTCTGAACTGCTCCCAAAGCCGCTGTGCACACCCTCGGTGTAGTCAGAAAGGAGCCTGTGTTGGCAAAGCCGTTTCCTACCTGCTGACAGGCGTGAAGCAGAGCGGGGAGGACGCTGCAGGCTCCGAGCCTGCACTGAGTGGTGGCTCATTTATCACCAAAACCACTTTACTCTCCTTGAAAGGAGCTGAGGAGCTGTGCACGGGCAGCGCTGAGCCCCGCAGCACCCCGGGCACCTTCCTCAAATCCTCCTGGGCATGGCTGAGCACCAGCACTGAGCTGAGTCCTGTTTTTTTCACCCCACGGGTGATTTCTTGTCTCCCTGTTACCTGCTCTTCCAGCAAAAACCAGTTTGTAAACTGGTGGGTGCTGGCAGCTGGGGAGCAGCACCCATTGGGCTGTGGGCTTAGGCTGCTGTGGGATTGGAGCTTTGTTTTCAGATGCTTGATGTTTGCATATCCATTTTATTTTTATACATCACTGAGCCTCCCTTAATCTCTGCTACAGGGTCAGAGAATAGAAATTTCTTTACAGACAGAAAAAGCCCTTTGGATGAAATTCTGCTGAAGGGATAAAAACCATTTTGGGGAGGAAAACAAAACCTCATTTTCTTTAAGTGCCAAAGCGGTTTGCTCAGTCTGTCCGTGTCAGAGGAGATCGGTCTGTGCTGCCCATCCTGCAGGATGTGCTCTGCACCAGCAGCTGTTGTTTACACCGGTGCCAAAGGTTGCGGGTGCCAAGGCAAACCTGGGTGACACCCGATGAAATCCCCTTCGCCTGTGGCTCATCTTCCTCCTCGGGAGTGGAAAGCTCTTGTCGAGAGCCGGCTGCAGGGACCTCGGGCTCTTGATGCTGCCCTGTGGGTGAAGCAGGGGGAAAGGTTTGGAAAGGGCATTTCCATGAGCTAAATGAGGAGGTTTTGCAGCAGCCAGAGCACTCCCCATTAGTGCAGAGCTGTGCTAACTTGTGGGTACAGAGCATTTTCTGCTCTGTTTCTGTATCTGAGGAGGCTTGAACTGAAGTGTGTTAATTCAGGAGTCTGATGCAGCGAGGAGCCTGGCCATGGGCTCCCCATCCCTTGGCAAGCCAGCATCGCGATGACCAGGGAGACAAATGGCATTTAAAGCACCAATGAGAAGGACAATCATTTCTTATCTCCCTTCTTTTAGTCTCTTGGAGTGTTTCATTCGGGTTTTCTTTCCTCCCTGACCCCCTTGTCTCTGCTGCTCTGGGTGCCCGGAGGTGTTGGGATGCTGTGGGGGTGATGCTGTGGGTGATGCTTTTGCTCAGGACTGGGATGCAGAGCTGAGGGCTGGAGCCATCAGGCAGCCATGGCTTCTGCTTGTTCTTGCCTCAAAAGTGACTTCTTTTCCTCAGTTAGTTGTGCAAAACACCCTCCCCTGCAAGAGTTGAGAGCAGAAAGTGGATGCTTTCATGCCCCATGGAGAAGATGGCTTTGGTGGCACTCATCTTCTGATTGCCCTGTTTTCTGGGGATGTGACAGCAGAGGCTTCAGTGCCGCTGCCACATCCTTACAGTGCTCGTCTTCCCTCTCTGCAGAGCTACACCAAGAGCGCTGCCTTCATCGTCACCCTGCACCCGCTGCAGAACACCACCACGGACTTCTGGCGGTTGGTGTACGACTACGGCTGCACCTCCATCGTCATGCTCAACCAGCTCAACCAGTCCAACTCCGCCTGGGTGAGTGCTGCTGACCCCATGGGTGGCCTTGTCCTGCTCCATCTCCACCTCCTGGGAAGGGCTGCAGTCCCTGCTTTGCTTGCTCAGCTCCTTCTCTGCAAGGGAACACAGGGCTGGCTGCATACAGCAGCAAACCAGCCTGGTGTTGTGTTGTGTTGGGTTGGTGTTGCATTGTCGTTAGGTTGGTGTTGTGTTGGCGTTGCTTTACTGTACCATAACCTCTGTGGGTCCCCTAGGGAGAAACAAGGTTAACAAGAATTATAACCTTGTCATTATAAAGAACTGATTTTTATCCTCCTTTTACAAAGGGGAAACTGAGGCACAGGGGATTTCCTGTTTTCATCTTCCAAGGGCACTGGTGATTTGTGAACGCTGCTTTATAAATCATCCTGCTGCGAAGCAGCTGTCCTGTGGGTTTTATGGTTTGATGGAATGTGCAGATCTGCCAAACTGGAGGAGAGGTGTCCCCTGTCACCTGGGGGAGAGGGGACAGAAGCCAGGTAGTAGGGGGGAGCCATGCTCAGCCTTGTCTTACATTGCTCTCCCAGTGCACTGCTCCCCAGGGCCATGCCTGGAGTGCTCCCGCTGCTGCCAGAGCGGATGTAAAAGTCTGCTACAGGTCTGTAATGTTAATTCAATGAGGAAGCGTATTGGATTTTTACATAAAATTGACATTATAGACTCTTAATGGATGTCTGGAGAAGACTTCATTAGCTGGCTTATTTTACAAGTTGAGATCAGATACTCGATGTAAATGACCCAAAACGGCAGTTGTACCATTCGTCACGAGGATGCAGATGGATGCGGTGCTGACTGGCGTGTAAATATGCTGGTATTTATTTATATATATAAATATGTGGGACATGTGCAGAGCTACAGAGCACACCCCTGTGTCCCTCTGTGCTGAGCTAAGGCCACGTGCTCCGAAGGACCCTTGTGTGGGGTGACATTAAGCAGACCCTGAGCATTGAGGGACGTCCTGGGAGTGTCTCTTGCCTTGCAGAGGTTTGATGAGAAAGGAGGCAGGGCTGGCCCCAGAGTTGTTTCCAGCTCGTAGGCTTGCTCAGAGGAGTTGCTCCTAGATCCTGTTCACATTTAACGAAGCTGTCTGCCCATGGATACGGTGAAATGAGCAGGTTTGTGTGACTGGGGTGGTTGGAGAGGCTCCTTCCAGCAACTGGGACTGCTTTGACTGTCCAGAGCTTGACGATGGTGATGAAAAGCACAAGTGGTCATGAGTAGGAATCAAGAGAAAGGCCAACAAGGCAGATACCATGGTGGGAGTCTGTTATAGACCACTCAACCACGATGAAGAGGCAGATGAAATATTCTATAAGCATCTGGGAGAAGTCTCACGATCACTAGTCCTTGTTCTCATGGAGGACTTCAACTTCCCAAATGTCTGCTAGAAATACAATGCAGCAGAGAGGAAACGGTCTCAGGGGCTCCTGGAGTGTGTGTAACTTCCTGACACCATTGGTGAGGGAGCCAGCTAGGGAAGGCACCTGCTGGACCTGTTGTTTGTGGACAGAGAAGGCCTTGTGGGTGATGGAGGCCAACCTAGGCACAACGTTCCCAAAATGATACAGTGAAGAAGAATGAAGCCCCCATAATCCAAGGGGAAATGGTTAGCAACCTGCTACACTGCTGAGACACACACACACAGATCCATGAGACAGTGAGCAGCCATTCAAGGACTGCCCAGGAGATGCTCTGAGTAGAGCCATGAAGGGTGTTTTCAGCTGAAAACACGAGAAGCGGGTTCTGGTGATGGCTGTTGCCTCTCTGTGCCTCTGCGAGTGCAGAGCAGAGCGTGTTTGTGCACAGCCAGCACCCAAGGGTGGCTCTGACAGGGGTGGGCAGGCTCTGCGGTCCTGGCACAAGGACAACACTGTGCACATCATCACATGGAGCCCTGGCTGGCAATGGTGGCTGCCCTGAGCCTCGCAGGCTTTGCTCCCGATGGACAGACCTGCCTGGACCAGGCCTGGCCTCCCTCTGCATGCAGAGGGGCTGAGGCCTGAAGGCTGGGAGGGCCTTGCCTGCAGGTGTGGCCATGGAGGAGAGCAACTGTGTTACCTGAGCAGCGCAGGTCCAACTAGGGGGGCTCTGGTGCTTCCGAGAGCATTTTCCACTTTGATTCACATTTACTCTCAGGAGATCCCTGCTGGGAACCCCATGCCCTTTGAAACCCCAGCCCTGCAGCAGTGCCACTGTTTTACTGTCCCTTCACTGTGACCATCCAGCACCTCCTGCCTGCAGCACAGACATCAGCTGAGCCCAGCAGCAATGACCACGGCAGGGAAGGAGGCAGCAAACCCCGTTTTATTTCTCTCTCTCAACCTGCTCTTTCACTCCATGGTCCAGAAACGCCCTTCAGCCCCGCAGGAGCTGCCTGCTCCTGTGCCATCCTCCCCCAGGTCCCCGTCCGCTGCAGTGGCTGCTGTCCCCTGGCTCTGCCATTTTTCTTCATTATTCAGCTCTGCCTCTCTCTCTGGATGTCTGTTCTTCAGGGATGTCTGTGTTACAATATTTAGCTGGATCCTAAATGTTTACCAGTTTAGGACCAACAGGTAATAAATCAACCTTTACAGCAGGCAGCTCTGAAAGGTGACTTAGAGGGCAAATCCCTCACTTGAACTTCATCTTGCCGAAGGAAGTTTTAATATCCAAATTATAGCTCTGAGTCTAGAAGGCTTCGAGATCTTGGAGATTTATAGCCCCTATTAATAAGCAATTATTTCTCAAACACATTTGCCGTGCAGTTAGGCCCAAGCCGTTAGATGGCCTGAAATGCTAAATGCCCTGTTAAAGTGCGGTGACAAACATCATATATTTTGTGTCAGTGCTGGTTTCCCTTTTGTCACAGTGTGAAAACATTCACATCCGTGACCCTTGGACCCAGCCATCCATCAGTGCCATGGTGGGGACCCGGGGTTGCTCCCCAGCCCTTTCCTGAGCTGCAGGCTGGGATGGCTTTGAAGTGGAGGGATGGCTTGGCCATAGGGCGAGGGGACTGTCGTCCCATGTTGCTGGTGCTACTGGTGGCAGAGCTGCTTCTGAAGCTGGTGGGGTTTGAAAGCAGCCTTGGAGCAGCCAGACCCTGTTCCACCTTGGTGCAGGATCAGGCCTGCAATGGCCAGGGCTGAGGCAGGGCCCATCCTGCATCCTCCTGGACCAGCAAAGTCCATCTCCAGGACCATCAGCTGTTGTGTGTGTGCAGGGGGGAAAGGGCTGTGTGGATGCTGGCAGGTGGACCTGAGCTTTTAGCTTTGATGCCTCAACAAGCTGAGGGATCCTCCACCCAGCAGTGGGTCCTGTGTGAGTAACAGCATTGTGGGTCCAGCATCCCATCTTGGGGCCACTCCTGTGCCAGGACTTCTCTTGGTGTCCAGCACCAACCACTCCATTCCACTCGATGTTGCCTGTGATGCATGATGCCCGTGTCCCAGTGCACATCCCCGCTCACAGTGAGCTGTGCCTTTTCTCTCTGCAGCCCTGCTTGCAGTACTGGCCTGAGCCGGGACTCCAGCAGTACGGCCCGATGGAGGTGGAGTATGTGTCCGGAGCGGCGGATGAGGACATCGTGTCCCGTCTCTTCCGAGTCCAGAACATCACACGGGTGAGGGTCTCTCCTCTGGCTCCATGCATGGCCAGGGGGTGTTTGTGTGTGTTCAGGTGCCCCCAGGCATCTCCCAGTGTAGAGGTCTGGGTTGGGTGAGCTTGTGTGCAGGGGATGGATTACTTCTGTTAGCTGCTGCTTTGGGTAAGGGCTGGAACATCGCAAAGAGTTTCTTCGTATGAGTGAAGAGTTCCTTGGAGAGCAGAAGGATGATGCATCTGGTGAGGCCATGCAGTCCTAGAGCCTGGCATTGCCCAGCCAGGCAATTCTCCATATAATCCAGCTGGACAGTGCTGTAGATGCTGGTGTCTTCTTCAGCCTAACCCAGCTCCTCCAGAGGATGCAGCCCCAGCTCCCATCCTGGCAGAGAGGAGTCCGTCAAAGCACTGTTGGCTCCATTCAACCTTTCTGGAGTCTCCACAAGATTTTGGATAACTCTGTAGGAAGACCTTTCTCATCCTGCCTGGAGGTCTATCTCTGCCCCACACGTACCACAGGATGGAGAGTCCTTGCATGGGCACGGTGGCTTCCCTGGGATCAGCAGAGCCGTTTTCCTGCAGGGTGAGAAGATCTGCGCAGGTTTTCACCTCTTGTCCTTGTTGCATTGATGCCTTCCTTGCTGGTACAGCTTGCCTTTAAATGAAGAGAAACGCAGAGAAGTTGGG
Organism: Mesitornis unicolor; assembly: GCF_000695765.1. NCBI lineage: Eukaryota > Metazoa > Chordata > Aves > Mesitornithiformes > Mesitornithidae > Mesitornis > Mesitornis unicolor. Next base: position 25,085 of record NW_010206636.1, read on the forward strand.
AAGGGACAGGGACTGCGATGAGCTGCGATGAGTACAGAACTGTATGTGGGGAAAAAAAAGCTGATTTCATTACAAAAGCCAACCGTGAAGAGGTGGCATCCCTGAGGTCTTTAAATCTCCTGAGGGCTGTCAAGAAACTGAGGCCAATGCCTTCATGGTGGTCATCAGGCAGATGGGAATTGGGGAGCTTGGAAGGGAGCGTGTGGCTTGGCTGGGGGCCCAGCTGGGAAGGGTGCTTCGATGTGGGAGCTGGGCTAGAGGAGATAAATCCTGGTTATTTGGACTCTTAACACAAAGAGGGTTTTAGTTTGCGCTTCCTGTGGGAGCATCTGGCATTTCCTGGGTGTCAGCACAAAATTCTTCACCAAATGTGCTTTGCTCTCAGGTGGTCAAATATACCCCGTGCTAAATTAAAATGCAGCGTGACTGAAATCTCTGGATCTAAGAGGACGTTTCCCCAGGCAGCAGCAGTTCGCTGGAGGAGCGCTGGTAAATGCAAAGAGCTGCTTCTTGTCAAGCCTTGCCAACTGGAGGGGATCTGGGCTTTGGTGGTGTCACAGGTCCTCCAGAGCCTTCACCTGAGCTTCAAAGCAGATGCCAAAGCTTTCCTTCCTGGGCTGTCAGAGGAGTTTGCTCTGGTTTTAACTCCACTGATTTGTTTCATCTTTCCCCTCTGCCTTCCTGGCTTCCACCTGAAAGCAAAAGCTTGAGCCCAGGGAGGTGAGACCATCCCAGCCATGCCATGAACCCATGTTGAAGCTCCTGAAAATCCCACGGGTTGGAGATGGTCTGGTGCTGCCCCTGCACATCAGGCACTGGAAGTGGAGTGGATGGAGCCCTCCAGAGCTGGGGATCCTCCATCTGCATCTGATCCCTCCCTTTCTCCTCCAATGCATGCTCCCCACATGTGTGCCAAGCCCCGGGATGCGGCTGTGACCCGTGGTTTTGTCCTATCAGTACTCCCGATGCCCCGAGTACTTCTGAGCAAGAGCCCCACATCTGCCTTCCTAAAGCCTGGCCTCGTTCAGCTTCATGGATGTAATCCTCCTCCTGGAGCCCGCTAACCAGATTAGGTTTCAAAACTAACCAGATTACCAGGGTATTAATGCTCACTTCCACCGCTCCCCGCTTCTGTGGGCGGCAGCTCCTCATCAGGCTCCTGGTTTACAGCGAACACGACAAAACCCATCCCCTCGGATCTTCCTCGTGCAAGACAAGGATGTGATGGAGAAGCCTTGGGGGTGCTTAGGGGTCTGGTAAGATGTTTGGGGAGATGCACAGACAACCCGAGATGCTGTGAGTTAGGATAAACTGCATCAACGGAGCTTCCCCCAGCTGGGATGGGGTGGTGGGACCAGTGTGAGCTGCAGAGGAGAGGATTGAACCATCAGGTTTTGCACTGGGAAAGGGTTTTCCTCTCTTCCTCTACTATTAGGTATGGCAAACCCCTCTTGCCCTCCGTGAAACCTCCAGTGGAGGAAATGGGGGCAGCCCATGGGTTCAAGCTGATGAGGTTTGCTTTTCTAGTTGCAGGAGGGGCACCTGATGGTCCGGCATTTCCAGTACCTGCGGTGGTCGGCATATCGAGACATCCCGGACTCCAAGAAATCCTTCCTGCACCTCCTGGACCAAGTGGAGAGGTGGCAGAAGGAGAGCGGCGATGGCAGGACAGTGGTGCATTGCCTGTGAGTGTCAGCTGGAGAGGAGCAGGCTCTGCCATGGGGGCAGATGCCACCACCTTGCACGTCCACAATCCTGCCTGGAAATCCTCTAACAAGCCCTCACTGGGGTGACTTTGTGCCCTGGTGGTTCTGTCTCTCCCACTACATGAGTTTTGGGTGAGACACCTCGTGGTCCCCATGCCAAATCTCCTCCAGGAGGTGGATGCTCAATGGGAATGACACCCGCTGGCAGCATCCCCACCATTCACCCCGGTCCCAGCCATGTCACCATGTCCCACGCGTGTCACAGGCTGTGAAGGGACTCGACAGGAGCTGTGCATCTCCCACTGCCCCCTCCTCTCAATCCTCCTCCTCCTTGCCAGATTTGGCTCACACAAACACCTATGCGTGCTCTCCTCGGATGGGACCTAGCACACTCACAGATTGGTAGAGACAGCAAGCGAGCCTTTAATCAAAAATTAATTACAGCCTTGTCCATCTTTGTTAGCTGAGGGATAATTTGAGAACATGCTTTATAAAACCCTGGCGGCGTGGTCTCTCTTCCTCTCCCCAGTCCCCTTCACTGCCAGGAATTGGCCGTGGTGGTGTGGGATGCTTTCAGGCCAGGCTGGGGGGCAGGCCATGCACCCATCAAACTCTGAAACATCGAGTGGTTCCTCCAGGCAGTGCCACTCAACAGGGCATTGGCTCAGGGTCACCCTGCAGATGGGAAGAGGGACAAAGTGGCTTCTCCAAGGTCACACAAGGAATTGGTCCATGGCGGGGCTGGAAACTGAGCCCAGATGTCCAAGATCCAGCCCCAAATGGTCCAAAAAGGTGTTTTCTTGCTCTGGTGTGGCTCTTGTGAGGACCAGAGGGCAGGATCACAGCTCCTGCCACCACATGCGTTTGGTTCAGATCCCCCAAGCTGGAGGGACTCTGGAGTATGAGCCCCTGCTCTGGGACATGTGGGATGCAGGGATAGGTAGAGAAAGGAGGGAATTAAAGGATGCAGGAAGATAGATGCTCCAGTGCCATCTTCTCACCACTGCTGTGTTTCTCCCACCAGGAACGGAGGTGGCCGGAGTGGCACCTTCTGTGCCTCCACCATGATCCTGGAGATGATCAAGTGTCACAACATGGCTGATGTTTTCTATGCTGCAAAGACCCTCCGCAACTACAAGCCAAATATGGTAGAGACCTTGGTAAGCACCAGACACCGCCAGTGTCCCTCCGGCAGGGATGAGAGGTGCCGGGGGTTGTTCACCTCCCAAAAAACCTCCTTTTCTATCCCAAATCCTCATAAACATTATGAGCATCCTCATGCAGAGCATGTCTCTGCGAGCGTGCTGGTGCTGTGCCGCGGGCTGGGGCGGACAGGGAGGCGAGGCAGCGCGTGAAAGCAGCCTCGGGCTTGCCTTCATCTCGCCGTGCCGACATGTCCTTGGCGCCGGTGTCAGGCTTGTCGGAAATCCTTCCCAGGAGTAATAAGGCAGGTTTGCATTAATTCATGGGATGTAATTGCAGCTCTTTGGAGGGTTTACAGCGCCGGGAGCGACTCTGAGGTGGAGTCAGACGAATTCCTGTTGGAAATATGAAAGGGAGCTGTGTTTTGAGTGAAATTAATTGATGGATGAGCTGGGGGCAGCGATGGAGCCCATGTTTCATGATGGGGAGGCTGGAGGTGGCAGCGAGTTAGGGTGGAAAGTCTGTGCCCCATTTCAACCCCTCGATAACAGGACAGGGGATGGAGTGGGTGCGTGTCTGTCCCCATGGGGGAAGAATCCAGGTGCCTGGCCATGTTTTAAAAGCAAGTCAGATGGAAATGTTTACCCTGTTTAGATGATAAAATCCCTAAGTTGCAAAATGAAATGGTTTTTAGAGGGGATGTGATTTGCATTAGGAATTGGAGTGGAGGAGAAGGTGAGGGAGGGGATGGGGAGCAGAGGGAGGGATGCAGATAATGGAAAGATGATGTGACAAGCATGAAGCCACCAGACCCATCGGGCTAAATTGCAAAGGTATTAAAAAAAGGCAACATTTCACATCAGGACGCAGGCATCCTCCAGCCTTAAATGAACCTGAACCGTCTATTCTGGGACTCCCAATCTACTGGAGTCACTGGGAGGTCGGATCCTCGCCCGGCGTAAAGAGCCGCAGCCCAGCGGAGAGCAGCCGGCGCGGAGCGGTTTCCCGCTGCCCGTTTATTTTTATACGATGATAAATGGAAACAATCCTTTTTCTTAATCCAAAAAGCATTATGTGCTTTTAATCTGAGCTGTCGCAGCCTCCTCGCTCCGAAGCCCTGCTCCCACCTGGGGTCCCCAGCAGCCGCCCACCCGCATGGGGGATAACAGGATTTTTGTGCTCGTGCTCAAGCTTTGATGAGGATTTTGGGAGATGCGCTCGCTCTTTTCCCTCCCTGCTGTTGCACCCAGGATGCTCCCATCTCATGTCATCCAAAACCTGATTTATTTGGGGTTTTTCCCCCTCCTCTGGCTGCTTTTGGTTGTTGGAAGTTTCAAGGAGCAGCATCTCATGGGGACGGGCACTTCTGAACTCCCCTGTGGTTTTCTGTGCTGGGAGTTGTACAAGGACAGGAGAGCGCAGGAACAGGAGGACAAGGATGGATGAGACCACCTTTGCAAGCCCAGTTTTGGGGATTTTTGCTATAACAGCAGGAGCCAGCCATGCTGGGCTTTTCCTTGTGCAACTGGGGGGGAGCAAAGAGTGGGAGGATGCTGACAGCGCCCGTACTGGCTCAGGAAAGGGAAGGGATGGGAGAGGGAGCCAGGTCCTGCACCCTTGGCTCCAGCCCTGCCATCGCAGGCGGCTCAGACTTTGCCCTGAGCACCAAAACTCTCAATTCTTTGGCACTTCTCTTGGAAAGTTTGGATTTTTGGGAAGTGAAAGCTTCTGGGACTTCCCTTCGTGCCTCTCCCCCCACGCAAAGCAAATGCCCAGACCATATTCCTGCCAGGGATGGAAAATGGCATTTTTTTATCTGCAGCAGGAGAATTTGTGATGAGAAATGTCCTGGCAGCTGGGGCAGGGCAGATCCCACACCCAGACCATGGATGCTCACCCGGGCACGCTCCCCATTTGCAGCCTCTGCTGAAACCAGAATTAAAAACACTCCTCAATTTCATGCCCAGGGTTTTATTTCGGACACCTCTGACCATCGGCCCCATCGTTTCCGTGAGGTCAGACGTGGGTGAGGCTGGTCAGTGGAGCCCCGCACTGGTGCAGGCTGGTTTGTACTCTACTGCAGTAAATAAACCATATTTTCATGGTAAGGGGACATCACGGTGCTTGTCGTTCCTTTGGGGGAGACGAAGGTGCTGTGTGCCCCCGAAATGCAGGAAGTTTGGCACTGGCCTTTGGATCCGAGGGATGGCTCATAGTTTACTCGGGGTTGTAACACCCTCTTTTCTCTCTCTGAACAGGAGCAGTATCACTTCTGCTATGACATAGCACTGGAATACCTGGAGTCCCTGGAGACCAGATAGCACCTGGCCAGGAGAGCAGCGGCAAGGGCTTGCGCTGGGGTTGTGCCCACCGCGCGTTTCGCGCTCGGACGTTGCGTTCCCACTGGAGATGAGGAGGGAAACAGTGAAGGACCCAAGGAGAGAACCCATCCGATCCAGAAAAACGACAGGACGTGGGGACGTGTCGGCTGCTCCCCGTCTTCCCCCTCCACTCTCCATCTTTCCTTCCCGCCCCGAGCGTGTCCGAGCGGCTGCGGGTCGGATGCCATGACTCGTCCTGTCCCTGCGTCGCATTGAGGCACGGTGATGGGGTTGCTGTGTGCAGGATGCGGCCCCGCGGCGCTGCCCAGGTGTCTCTAAAGCAGCTGGAGAGGAAGCCAGGGAGGGGAGGAGGAGGACAGGAGGAGCCGAGGCCATTTCCCAGGAGGGAAGGATGGATATTTGGAGAAGAGATGTTGCTGTTTCAGTTGTGGTGGAGTCGATGCTGCTCTTCAGAGGAGCCCAGATGGCTGCCAGCAGGTTTTGCCCTTGGTGGGGACATGCTCTGAGCTGGAGCAAGGACCCCGAGAGGAGCTCTTGAGTTTCTGCCTGTTCGCACCATTGGTTTGGTCTTTGCTGTTTTTAGTTCCGTCAGTTCCGTCCCTTCGTGTATGCAGCCCTGGACAGAGCGGGGACGAGGGACAGGAGTGGGGGCAGGGGCTTGGCAGCTGCCTGGGCTCACGCTGTGGTAAAGGGGACACTGGGCATGCAGTGTCCCTTGTCAGGGACCAACCTGGACCCCTCCTGACGCCTCTGCAAAGCTTTTCAGGCAATGGTTCCCCTGCATTTCCATGCTGTCTGCACCAGCCCATGGATCCCTTTTTACCCTTCCCTTGTGAATTGCTGCATGTGAGACACCTTCGATGTCCACAGAATTCAGCTCCGTCCCACATTGCCTGCTGGATGCTGCCCCAGGCCATTGCCCATTGATGCTGCTGGGCTTGGTGAAGCGAAATGGGCAGTTTTGGCGATGGCATTGGTGTGGGGTGAGCTGTGGCGAAGCCCTGAGCTGTGGCAGGGCTTTGGGGCTGGGCACAGGGAGGTCCCCTTGCTACCCAGGGACAGTAGTTGAAGGTACCTGATATTTTTTTTTGCTTCATCCTGCTCTGGTTGAGTGCGAGAAGTCACTTTTTCTGCCTGATATTGTAGTAATTAGAGGGGGGAGCCTGGCTGTCATTAAACTGGTGTCAGGGTTTTCTCTCCCTCAAGAAGGCGCAACCAGAGGGATGCAGGTCTGGGATCTGCCTCAGAGACTTGAGGAACCCAGGGGAGGTTGCTTCTGTTTTGAGGGCCAGGAAGAACCCTTCAGGGGTTCAGAACCCCCCCTTCAGAACTCTGTCGTTTTTTTGGGGGGGATGGAGCAGAACAGATGAGAAACAGTCCTCCAGATGCTGGAGGCTGTATGTGGGCAACACCATCCTTCATCCACCCATCCTTTGTCCTTCCCTCATCCTTCAGCCCCATCTCCCCAGGACAGGACAGGTTGGGGATCCCTCTCCCCGTGACGTTGTGTTCAGCCCCATTCCATGTCTCAGAGGTTTGGATGTTGCTGTTTGGCCAGACCAATCTGCAGCACGAAGACTGGGGAGCCCACACAGCCATGCCCTGGAGGAGCACACCCAGGAGATGTTTCCATCCACCTTCCCAGGGTGGAGGAGAGCAACAAGGATGTAATTTTTGGATGTCCTGTGCACTGCCTTGCAAACACCCAGGGGTGGTGATGAGGAGTTCAGCATCAGAGGGTTTTGCCCAGACACTTGGCTTCGCCAAATAATTCATATGGCCATATCCCATATCCCAAGGGCTATCCAATGTTATTCCCCTTTGTCACCATCCCCCCTGTCTACCCCTGCCCATGCTGTCTCCTCACCGGTGTTTTTACCCCACCAGAGCCTGCCAAACGGCCCAGTTCCACCAGTACCCGGTGACACCAGTACTGCCATCGCCAGCCTTGACTTGGAATAAATAAGCATCCTTTTCCCCATCCCCGCCTCTCCTCAGACGTGTCCCAGGGAAGGTGCTGTGTGGGGGTGCAGAGAGAGCCCAGGGTGCAGAAATGGTTTGGTTGTGTATGAAAACGGCTGTTTTGAGTGTCTGTAATTCCCGGGAATGGGATGATGATGGTGGTGGTGGTCAGCCCCAGAGCTGGAGCGATGCTGTGGCCTCATCCCAGCCCTGCCT
>NW_010206636.1:32484-32833 GCF_000695765.1 Mesitornis unicolor
AGCCTGGCCCATCCACATCCTGCCCCAGTCCAGGGGGGAGCATCCCCCAGGGCTTCGCAGGTAAAGAATTACCAGAAATTTAAGAAAAAAAAGGAAAAATTGAGACCCATTTAGTCCTACAGAGACAAGAGAGACTGGAGGAGTTGTATATATGTTTTAAAAGCGAGATTTATTTTTTTTTTATATCTCCTTGCTGGGGGTCTCTGGGTTTTTAGGGCATCTCTTCCGAAGGGCAGACTTTGAGATCAAAGTGCTGCAAAAATCAACCCATTTACTGAGATGCTTTTATGACATGAGGCAAGGACATCCTGTACATAGGAAAATATATATATATATAAAAAAAATATAA
>NW_010206637.1:0-271 GCF_000695765.1 Mesitornis unicolor
GAGTAACGAGGTATTCTCAATATGAGTATGGTCGTTCTCCTTTATTAAGCAGAGTTACACAGCTTTTATAATCTCGGTTTTAGTCACAAGATAGTCACGAGCAAAGCACGCAGCAAATAGATATAACTAATTGGTTGCTGTCCATGCGTCCTGACGTATGGACGGTACGCCTACTTGCGGTTAGCGAGTGCGGCTCTTATCTTCCTTAAAGATGCAGAAGACCCTTATTCGTACACTGGCTTGATCACATCCACAAGATCATGGCCGCGCT
>NW_010206638.1:0-20345 GCF_000695765.1 Mesitornis unicolor
ACTAATTAGAACAGCAGAGGAATAACAAAAAAGCTTATTTCAGGGCAGAAAGTAAGAGAAAAATAGCCAGGCATTTTACCCTTCAGAAAGGTTTGCTTAAGTATTTCAAGCAATTTCAGTGCTAACAGGTCTCATTTCCCTGATGTAATTAGTAAAGGAAACAACAATTACCTGCAGGTTCATCAAATAAATCAGCACTGTTACTCATTGTGAAGTTAATGATCAGTAGTGCAGATGATTGTTATGGACACAGTTAGTACAGTTGATATTCAGCAGCAACACTTTACTAAAGAGACTATTACTCTGATTTTAAATTTTGTCATTCAAATAGATGAATGTTTTCTGCTTTTTCATTTAATAACTGAAAATTATTGTAACTGGGAGTGAGTTTTGCAGTGTAATTAAGATAAAGCTTTTTCAGAGTACAATAAATTAACTGTCTTACATCTGTTTCTATAAAACAGCTTTTGCTTATATTCATGCCATATAACTCAGACCCAACAGCAACAAAATGCTAGTACATATTGTTGTGAAACTCTCAATTTAGTATCACTTAAGGAAATCTGGACCTATCAGAGTATTAGCTTTCTTTGCCAGGAGATAGACTCTCACACAGCAATTTCCATTCTAAGCTGGCTAAGAGCCTCTATCTCATCCTGGTCCTGGCTTTGTAATATTCCACTGAGATTACAATAAGGCAATATACACAAGCATGAAACCCTCATCCTTTTGGAGAACACATCTGAACTGTTATTACACTTCATTACTAGGTTTCCCCAAAATCTCAGGCTCACTTTAATGCTATTAGTCTTTATTTTCAAGATGATTGAGCACCTGGGTCCACCATGTGCATGTATGTATTTATATTAGAAGAGTCATCCAGCACTTCCGAGGAAAAATAGTAGTGAACAGCTGTATTTCTCAGGTGGAAATAAAAAATAAAAAATAAAAAAACAACAACAAACAACCCAAATAAACCCTTTCTACCATAAAAGCAGAGCTCGTTGCTCATGACAGACATCCTCTGAGAATTTTCTGAGACAAGGATTGAAATTCTACAAAAGCTAGAGCACAGGTAGCCTTATCATCTCTGGTCTAATTGCACATTTCTTACCCACTTTCACAAGAATAAACTCAGAGCAACTTAGTATATACCAGCTTTTATCACCATAAAGTATCAGCATACCATATTTTTCTTCTTATTCTATTCCCAAAGAAGGTAACATACCGATGTATAATAACTACTGGCATTATTTTTATAGCACAGTAGTATCGCTGTTGTCTATCCAGCAGTCTTTTAGCTACCCAAGAAAGATTCCCAGAGAAGTTCCATCTGTAAGGGTTTTCAAACATTTTGTAGCTCGCACCTATGTGTAAAAAATGTTTAATATTAAGAATTAATTAATGGCAGTTACTGCATTGCATCATGATGCTTTGATAATTTTTTCCCTTCAGTCAGAATTTACCAGTATTTCACGGCAACCGTTGCCTTGGCCATGTTTAAGTAGAACACAGCCACAGATGGACTTTGTCTTGCCCTCCCAGGAGGCAGAAGGCCAAGCACTATCCAGCTGATCAGCAGTCTGGGAGTCACTGAAACCTCTCCGCTAAGATACTGTTTTATAATTATTTATGTTACAGAAGTGTAAATGAACAACAAAAACTAAAGTTTCATTTCACAAAGCCTTCATGCAAATAGAGTAAGATTCACTACATGCCTAAAGAGTTTGAAAATCAAATAAGAGTTCAGAGTCCCAGTTACCATGCATCCAAAGATGGAGGTATTTTCTTTTGGATCTGGCCTCCAAATAATGTAAATAGCGTTTTCATGCAAATTAATAGAAAGTGAGGAAAGAGAATGGAGTGAGTGTATAAGTGTAATATAAGCAGTTATCTCTAAAGTGAATGACTTCAGGTATAAGGAGCTATTTAAAAAAAAAAATATAAATCACAGATAAATGGGAGAAAAAATTAAATTTACTTTCAGAATTTTTCTCAGTATACTCAGCTGCAAAGTAGCAGGACATCCCAATCCAAGTAAATAAGTTACACTGCACATCAAAATAATAACACGACATTTTAAAATCCACCCTTTATTCAGCAGAAGCCCATTTACTAGGTTTATGAAAAGGAATATTTCACAAACCCCAGACGTTCAGCAAATATTAGTTACTCTATTTATTGCCACTGCATTTTAAGGTTATTCAGCTGGCAGTTGCTAAGGGAACAGCCTTCATTTATTTCAATTGTTATCAGAACTAGAATACTGCTCTGTAAGAGACAAGTCTGCAAAAAAGTAACATTAGATCTAAATAAATGAGCAAAATATATATGTATGTGTGAGCATACACAAGCTCAGGGGTGAGGAGTAGGTGATATTAACTCAAATGAGTTTAAACAGCAGAGTTTTGTTTACTAAATTTTCTCATCTGTCTCTCACAAGAAATATTCTCAAAAAGTTCTCAGCCTTTTCTCCAAATATCATCAACGGCAAACAGTTACATGTTAGGCCACTTCTAGGGAATATTGGTTCCTTTTTGTTAAAGAAAGCATTTCAACTAACAAGTTTTGCAAATCAGCAGGTGATGGTGATGTGGCGCACATTCAAAAGGCAGCCAAGGCGAACATGAAAGTTGAGCCCTGGAAGGATAAGCTTGCCAGCGTCAGTGAGAGTCAAACCTCCTACATGTCCCATTGTTATTAAGCAGAAAAAAGTTATGCCTCAAGACAGAAAAAAGTTTAAAGTCTGTTCAGACAATATTCTTTTCTTTCCACTCCTAGCAGGCTGAAAGTCTTGAGTTAAATTAGAAGGCTTGAAATCTCTTCTCTGGATCTTTTACATCTTTTAATTGAGACTTGGCATCCTAACAGGCAGTAAGGATTACTCCCTGAATGAGCTCCCTTGTTCTGATGAGTAAACTAGGTAAAAGCAAGGTTCCTAAAAGTTCTCAGAAATCATTGTAGAGGAGAATTTACCTCTTGAAACAGTGGCTGCCTGGAGTGGAATCTTCCATTCTTACTTGTCTTTCAGGAAAAAGTAAAGATAGAATTTTGTGATCCAAAATGCTCTTGTAAGAAGTACTGTCCAGGAACAATCTTAGAATCCTAGGTTGGAAGGGACCACAAGGATCATCTAGTCCAACCTCTCAGTGTAAAAGTATAGTTTAAATGAGATGGGTCAGCACCCTGTCAAGCTGACTCTTAAAACTGACCAATGTAGAGGAGTTTACCACTTCCCCTGGGAGATCGTTCCAGTGTCTGATTGATCTCATGGTAAAAAAATGTCATCTGAAGTTCAATCAGAATCTTTTCAGAAGCAACTTGTGTCTATTACTCCTTGTCTTTTCCATGTGACTCCTTGTGAAAAGGGAGTCTCCATCTTCTTGGTACCCTTTATGTACTGGTAAATGATGATAAGGTACTCCCTAAGCCTTCTCGAGGCTGAACAGTCCCAGTTTTCTCAGTCTTTCTTCATACGGCTTCATCTTCTGTCAGGGCCAATCTTGTTCTACTCATTTTGGACTTCAATTTATTTTTCTTATAAAAACAAAACAAAATTGCTGTTCTTAAAGTCTTTTCAACATATTTTAGTGCAATTAGTAATCCTTCCTTTTCACTTTTAAAGGCCATAAAAGTATAAAGAAAAAAACCTGCACATCTGTCAGAGCAGACTACTATGGAAATGAAAGAAGGGAAAATTATTCTTTATATCAACCCTACACTGTATTTTGCTTGCATTGTGCAAAATACTCCATCAGACTTCAGAAAATACTTTCAATTTCACTGAAAGATAGGAATGCCATAGCTAGTCCTCAGGTGATGTATTGGAAATGGGTTTGCTTAAGTTTTATAAATCCTGACAGGAATTTTAAGGCCTCTACCTCCATACATAAGACATCAGGAGGAGCATTATGCAGGTACCTTCATATTTACAAGGTTTTTTGAGACATTTCTATTAAGTAGGTTGAAGTGAGGCAAACAGCACAAAGAAAACCTCACTAAAATATCACAAAAAGTACGATACGAGGAATAATCTATGTGTGCATAAATATATCAAGTTTAAGGATGGGTGAAAAAAATAATTTCATGAAGTCTGGCATGTCTAAACCAGATCAGCCTGAAGCAATTTCCCTGACATTGTGGCAATTTACATTGTTTTGTACAATACTATTACATTATTCATTAAATGGTAGCATTAAATTAACAACTTGAATCATCATGAGACCGTTACATGCCCATGGAATTACTGCATTAGTGACAGCAGAATAAAAGTCTTGAATTCTCTATGTTTAAATCGAGCTACCTCCTTGCCTTTTATGATTGTGATTTATTGAATGATCACCAATGCACAGAGGCTTTGCTTGCATTGCCTTCTGTGCTTCATTAGGAAATCCTCTATAGGCTAGACAGGTTTTATTGTCACTGACAAGGAACGTGATAGCACACAGATTGCTAGATAAATTCCAGACTGTCACAGGCACAGAAGTTGCTGTATGCTTGAATTGCACCATCGAGAGAACTGGGTAGGGTTGCCCAGCAGACACCTGCCCCATTACACACCATACCGTTAAGGCTGGCCAGCCCATGGCCTTGTAATGCAACAGTGGGAGAGAGCTGCGTTTTGTTCTGTCAGCCACTTCTGTTGCTGAAGCTTCTAGGAACACGGTGACACAAATCCAATGATACAAACTGTTTTCAGGTTCTTTATGTACTCTGCACTAGATTGAGATTGAGGAAAGGCACAAAGAAGCATAGTGAGAAGAGACTGTTGTCATTGCCTACTGTATTTGTTTGGACTGAGACAGAGGTTTTTTTCTACATAGCAACTCATATAGTGCTATATTTTGGCTTTGTATTGAAAACTGTTGATAACACAGGGATGTTTTAGTTACTGCTGAGCAGTACTTGCACAGAGTCAAGGCCTCACACCACCCCACCAGCGAGTAGGTTGGCGGTGCATAAGGAATTTGGAGGGGACAAAGCTAAGACAGCTGACCTTAACTGACGAAATATCCCACACCAGACGATATCATGCTCAGCATATACAGCTGGAAGGAAGGAAGGATGTTCAGAGTTATGGTGTTTGTCTTCCCAAGTAACCGTTACACATTATGGAGCCCTGGTCTCCTGAAGATGGCTGAACACCTGCATGTGTATGGGAAGTAGGAAACTAATTCCTTAGTTTGTCTTGCCTGTGTGAGCAGGTTTTTCTTTAGCTATTAAACTGTCTTTATCTCAACCCACAGGTTTTCTCACTTCTACCTTTCTGGTTCTCTCCCCCATCCCACTGGGGGACACCGAGTGAGCAGCTGTGTGGTGTTCAGCTGCCTACCAGAGTTAAATTACAACACCTACAAAAACTTCACAGATTCAGCAAAATAGAAATATACAATAAAGAATGAAGACTTCAATCTCTCATTTCATTAAGGAAGGTAAAAAATTAATTTTGCACAGGCCCCAAAGTATTTTTCACTCAGCTAACAAATATAAAAATCAGCTATTGGTATAACATCCTCTTTTCTTTCCAAACCTTAATGTTTACAGTCTTACTGAATATTGTTAAACAGCTGCAGAACATCATGCCAGAGGCTTTAATTTTAGTAGAGTTGAAATCTCATACTAGGAGCCACTTTCAAGACACATTTTTAATGAATCCTATGAACCCTGTGAGTGACACTGCATACTCTAAACTGCCACCTGTTGACATAATTTCTCATATTTATACCTATAAAAATGCAATTCTTCTTTTAGTGTAGTTTCCTTCACAGGGTAAGAGATTAGACATATTGCTTCTACACACAGACTACAGATACATATAAAGAATAATTTGAAAATATAAAAATATTACAGACAAAAAAATGCTATCAAATAAGTATTAAATGTTTAATTATTGATAATTTAAAATGTTACATATTTGATAATTTTATATAGCCATTGAAATTTCCCTATTATGGAGGCATTATTGCATCTATCTTTAAATGTGAAAAATTCTAGCAAAGATTTTATTCAAGAAGGATTAGAGACAAAATCTGCCTATGTATTTGAACTTATGCATTTCCATGCTTCATCATAGTTAATCTGTTAACAACAAAAAAGTCCCTAGAGTTAAGGTTAGAAAGGTCACCAAACAAATATTGACCAAGTGTTTCCTGCCCTAGAAAATTTTTAAAAAAAATAAATTTAAAGTTAATTTAAGGAGATTCCATCCAGAAGACAGTCACATATATTTAAATGGTGATGTATCATTTTGCTTAATGTTTCTTTATGGCTAACTGTAATAAAATAGTTGCCTGTGAGTCACCATGCATCAAATAAAATTCTTTAGTAATATAACAGAGACTTTTCCATTACTTTGTTTGATCCCATTTTTACATTAGATTATCATTCCTGTCTAAGCTACAGTCAAGTGTTATTACTCAACTCAGACTAAAAAGTCTGCAACCATATGTTTTGCTCAATGGACACCCCAGCTGTGGCTTCCTCTACAAAGTTCAGCAAAGAAAGTTAAGTCTGTAGAATAAAAATTCAAAGAAAGAATTGAAAAACACCAATATACTATAACTCTGTTTCACAGCATTGAGCCCTGGCTCGGAAAATATATTGCTCTTGTCCTCAACAATAACCTGTGGTCTATTTGTGTTCAACTTTTTCTATATACTGTAAATGGCCTTGGTGTCAGAAATTAATTAGATCTACTGTCCAAGCAGACAATCATCTTCAATCACCCATACAAGACAAATATGTCCCCTGCAGTATTAAAGAGTGAACAAAATAAGGAATAAAAAAACCTAAATAATTACAAAAGTAGACTAACTGTTCTCACAAAAGCCAGAACTATACACTTGTATTTTACATTGTTGATGTTTCTGATGTCAATAAGATGCAGCACTTCTTTAAAAAGACAAGTTAGTAGAATTCACGTACTTTGTTGTATTGTGTTATTCCTGTAAAAACATTTGTACTGTACAATTTAATCCATAATGATCCTTATAGTTCCATTTAAATTACTCATATTAATATAATTTTGCTTAATCCAGAGCTTTCAGGACAGAACTGTTTAAAAACATAAAATATTTTAAAAATATGAAAATATTATTTACAACAGTTTACAATATAGTAAAGCTGTTGAGAGTCACTCTTATAAGAATATGGAATACTAAGATTCTTCTTTTAAACCATACAAATAAAAAATTGTGATTCAAAAATTCATTCATCAACTTAATTCTCTGCTACTTAATAATTATGAACTAAGCAAGTAAACGGCATTAAAATAGGATTAAATTTGAAGTTTCGCATAATTTCCATACCTAATGTAGAATGTGATTACCTTAAGCTCTCTGACATGACTGCCGTCTTGCTCCATTTGTATTGATGTTCTTTCATCGAGGTGGATCTTTCTCCACTATAAAAAAGACTGAAAGCATCTATTCTAGTCCTTCAGGCAGATGAATAGGTGTCAGATCTTGATGGCTGCTTGGCTAGACCCAATTACCGTTCTACTTTTCACACTCTGGATTCTATTTGCAACCCTGTAATTCAAATAATTTATCTCAGAATTGTTTTATTGTTATATTTATTTAGAATTGACATTTCACTTGTTCTGAGGCTTCCTTTGGGATGGAGTCATATTCTGCTTCATAGTATCAAAGCAGAGATAAAGGCGTATCTTCAGATCCAGACCGCCTATATCTCATGCGTAATATGTGCACTGTAACTCATAGAAATTAGCCACCAGCATAAGAACACAGACCACCTTATTTAGGAGTCTAAGGGTATATCTACATTAGCATTTTAATCTGGATTGGGAGTGCACTCCTGAACTGAATCTCCTGATCATGCTAATTCAATGCTCTTCAGTTCTCACTCTGGAGCAGTCTCAAAGCTCATAAATTAAACTCCTTTCAGATGTAAGTAAATCAGAATTTGCACCCCAGGACTGACCCAAATATGGGTTAGTGGTCCCTCCACTAACATGTATACGGGCCATAACGCCAGACTAGAGCTAGTTCAAAGTAAAAAATGTGTAACCTCATTTTCTGCAGACTAATCTTTGCCCTGTGAGCTCATCCAGCAGAATCAAGTTCTCCTTTGCCTGCTTTTTCATCAGGCTTTGAGGATGCTCACTCCTGCTTATACAGCCATTTCAAGAGGCACAAAGAATTCTGATTTACTACATCCCATTGAATTAGAGTTGAGTTCTTCTCTGTTCAGGGTGAATTCAAGCACTTCCCTTTTCCAAGCAGGCATGCTCAGTGCCCATTAGTATAATTTTCAACTACAGTCTGGCAACTATTCAGTTTTAAGAGGTTCAGGGACACTGTAAGATAGTTCTCCCAATATGAGATGAAGGACTACATCCACAGTACAGAGGTCAGGTAAACAGTCAATACAGAAATACGATTAAATGTAGCATGTCTTGTTTGCAAAGTGGCAAGGCCAATAGTTGCTGCACGCTGTATAAGTACTAGCTGCTGTTTTGAACAGGCATTTAGGTGAATACGTAAGAGAAAACAGGGAAAACAGATATGTCACTAGGCTCATAATTAAAGAGAAAAGATCTCATTCCCATACATATGAACAACATATACAATTACCTATAATCTTTACCTTTCAATTAATCTTTCAAAACACCACCAGGAATACAGATCGAAAATTCAGCCAATTCTGTATCATTCTAATAATGGTCTGCTGTATTTTCCTGTTTTCTGTTATAATATTTTGTTGTTTAATTTCATAGATAATAACACAAAGCCAACTGTTGCCAGTGTAAAAGAGCATTAAATGTTCAGCTTCATTATTGTGCTTTGTGATGATACATTTCCAAATCCCATATAATAGCTCCATGGAAATAATGCCTTATCAGGTGTAGCAAATGCCACAGGAACAAGAGCTGATGAGTACAAAGATACTGAAAGAGAGAAAGGAAACCAGGTGAATGGAAAAAAATGAAACAAGACCTGAAACGGTAACTGCTAAAACAAAGTCAAAAGGGCAAGAGGTGGCCAGGGGGATCAGCTAGCACACAGGAGTGTGAAATGAAAGACATTGACTTAGCAGGCTCTGAAAGCAAGCATCAAAAATAGCATCTGCCATGTAGAAATGTGTACAGGGTACAGCTTTGTACTGCCGAAACACCAAAGAATTGAAACAGATCAGCTAGACAAAGTCTGACAGTGAAAAACGATGCTCACATACATACATACATACATACATACATACATACATACATATATATATATATATAAACTCAAAAGAGCAAAAAAGCTATTCTTCCTATTTAAAGCCAGGATGTCCTTATAATTGATGTTTGTGAAGTCCTGATGTGTGTCATTTGACAATGTGATCCCCATGGGCTGCCACCATCTTACAGATAACTTGGCTTTTTTACTCTAATGTTTAAACCTGTCATTTTGAACTGAAAGTCTAGGTTCAGTTTTAATTAATAACTATCACATGCATGCTTCAGCTATTAATGGATAAAATGATTTAATATTTAAACTTAGTTGTACATCACAGATTTAATCAGTTGTTTATCAGATGTCAAAGGCCATTATGTGCAGCAATGTTTTTAACACATCATTTACACATCATTACCCATTCCACAACACAGAACACATGAGTTTAAAAAAGAAAAAGAAAAAGAAAAAGAAAAAGAAAAAGAAAAAGAAAAAGAAAAAGAAAAAGAAAAAGAAAAAGAAAAAGAAAAAGAAAAAGAAAAAGAAAAAGAAAAAGAAAAAGAAAAAGAAAAAGAAAAAGAAAAAGAAAAAGAAAAAGAAAAAGAAAAAGAAAAAGAAAAAGAAAAAGAAAAAGAAAAAGAAAAAGAAAAAGAAAAAGAAAAAGAAAAAGAAAAAGAAAAAGAAAAAGAAAAAGAAAAAGAAAAAGAAAAAGAAAAGAGAAAGAGAAAGAGAAAGAGAAAGAGAAAGAGAAAGAGAAAGAGAAAGAGAAAGAGAAAGAGAAAGAGAAAGAGAAAGAGAAAGAGAAAGAAAGAGAAAGAGAAAGAGAAAGGTAAGGATAGGAGAGAGGGAGAGGTGAAAATAAGAACAAAAGTCTCTGTCACGTTTAACAGAGTACCCAATGTAATTATACTTAGAGCAGAAATTAAGAATTACCAGACAACTACACTGTACCCAAAACTGCATGTAAATCTCAGGCCCAGAACAGGAAAATATGAGAAAAAAAATAAGAAAAATGCTGGTTTTTATGGCATATTGTACTGCATAGAATTGTAAGTACATGAACTCCTATTTGTCTTTACCTCCAGTAGGGGTAAAATACATAATAGTTGAGCAAAGATAGCATGATTTTACCTCACAATTCTACATACAATTCTATCATATTGTCATAGCTCCTGCTGGAGTCTGGAAAGAGATATAACACAAAGAAACTTTAGGCCCATCACATTCACACTCAAGTCCCCATGAGGGTCGAAATCCAATCTGTTCTTGCTAAGCAAAATTTTCAGTAATTGTGGCAGATAAGATGATCACACGACCAATATTTTTTTCTATTTTTTTCAAACACCTAGAAAAGATGAGTAAACTCATCAGTCTGGGTTTGGATTATCTGCTAATAGTAACCTCAGCGTGTGCTGTCTGCCCTAGACACTGAAGTTGTCAGGGAAGTGTACCAGTGATTTTGTGCTTTCCCTGTCTCTCCCACGTTATTTGGATCAAACAAGGCAACTAGTTTTCTTTTAGCGTCAGACACAGGCCTGACTTTTGGCCATATCATCAGAGCAAACCTAAAGGCAGCAAGTATAACGTTACATTGTGAGAGAGATACTTAGCAGCACTGTTCCAAAGAAAATCTTTTAAAAAAATATCTTAATCAGGACTCAGTATGACAGATTCTCTAATGAATGGATACTACATCCTGGGTGTTACAGGCAGGCTGGAGCTCACTGAAAAGTAACTCAAAGACAGTCAGTTAATATTGTGGAACAAGGTTGATATTGCTTAACTACTTTTCTGTTTATTTTAGATTTGAGTTTCTTACTGCATTGCTCTTCATTCTTTTCCGAAAAACATTAAGTGTGCTCAACATCCTAGAACATTATTAACTATTACCAGACATGATTAATTGTGTAATAATGAAAAATTACTTTTTTTAAGAAAGAGGGGGGGAGCATGTACACATGTAGCCATGGGACATAAATAGAAGACACAAATGGAGGAGATAATGTCGCTGTGAAGTGGGAAAGAGGTAACTGAAGCTAAAGGAGGCTGGAGTAGAAACACTCATCTGGTTATAGAAATAAATCACTGTAGTTGTATGAGGACATTACCATGACACCAGCTAAGCTGGAAACTTACAGGACATTAGCCACTGCTTGAGAATTACTCATATGAGCTCTGTTACCTAATATTAGCTCCCGGATAACAAGTGCATAAATAAACTTACATTACCAAAGGTCATACAGTTCTATGAGATAAAACAGTGCAAAGTTGGAGTCAACATATAGTTGCTGTATCTACTCAATAACTTATTTCACAGTACCTTGGTTCTGTAGCCAGAATTTCAGTCCATACTTATTAGTGCCAGAACAAAATGTACACACCTGGCAGGTTAGAAATCCCACAGTAATGAGCATTCATCTCAAATAGGCATTCCCAGATAGATCTGAATCACCAGTGAAGACGAGCATAGTACCTGTAACTCATTCATCTGAGTATATCTTCTCTCCCCATTTTCCCCCATGCATAAGCATATAGGCACTGCAAGGTCTGAGAAATAAACCACCCATAAGTAAAGCTCAGCAACAAATACAGTGATGAAATTACCTAAATATAATATTAATCCTTTTGCTTATAATGTATATATGTCCCTTAAACACATTTTCTGAGTATTTCTCCCCCCACTTAACAGTTGTGCACCTGTGAAATAAATCACAACTTGTAAATGGTCATTCAGTAACACTTTACATCAGGAGAGCAACCAGGCTAATCACTTTCACAAACTGAACAGTAGATCTATAAAATCACCTTCTGTTTTTTACAGTGTTTCCACTAAATAACTAGCAGTTTAAATTATGGACAGAGAAATAAACTTGGACAAGTCTGACTCCAGAAAAGTAGCAAATAGCCATTAAAGACCTTAACAATCATAAAACAATTTCACAAAATAAAATGTCAAGGGTTTAATGGAGGTTAAAACTTGGGAGCTTTACTACAAAAATATTTATGACTTGATTCTCATCTTCAGTATCTTAGTTTCTCATCTGATGAAATTCTATGAAAGTAAATGCTGTGTATTGGGGTTTATGTGGCAAGCTGCAAGGGTGGCCCATGTAAGAAGACACACGGGGCTTCCCCATGTCAGACAGAGCCAGTTCCAGCCAGCTTCAAGACAGACCCACCACCACCACTGGTGATGCCTCTGTGATAACATGTTTAAGAAGGGGTGAAAACTGTTATGAAGCAGTTGTGAGAGAGGTGTGACAATATGTGAAAGAAACAATTATGCAGATGCCAAGGTCGGAGAAGAAGGAGGAGGATGCACCAGGTGCCAGAGCAGAGATTCCCCTGCAGTCCATGGAGAAGACCATGGAGACACAAGCTGTCTCCCTGAAGCCCATGGAGGTCCACAGTGGAGCAGATAACCACCTGCAGCCCGGGGAGAGCCAACACTGGAGCAGGTTTTCCAGTAGGAACTGTGGCCCACAGAGACAAGTCCACACACGAGCAGTCTGTTCCTGAAGTACTGCATCCTATGGAAAGGACCCATGCTGGAGCAGTTCTTGAAAAATTTCAGCCTGTAGGAAGGACTCATGTTGCAGAAGTTCATGAAGGACTGTATCCTGTGGGAGAGACCTCAGGCTGGAGCAGGGGAAGAACATGAGGAAGAAGGAGTAGCAGAGCTGAAGTGCTATGAATTGACCACAGCCATCATTCCCCATCCTCCTGTGGCATGCAGGGGGACAAGGTAGAAGAGTCAGGAGTGAAGTTGAGCCTGGAAGGAAGTGTGGTGGGGGTAAAGTGCTTTTAGTTTCTTTGTATTTCTCACTATCCTACTTTGATATTAACTGACAATAAATTAAACTCAAAGTCAAAGTGTGATTTGTCAGTGACTGCAATTGGTAAGTGATCTCCCTGTTCCAACCTGAACCCCTGAGCTTTTCCATCACATTTTCTCCTCCTGTGCTGTTGAGGAGATGGAGTGATAGAGCAGCTTCGTGGGCACCAATGTAGCAGCCAGCCAAGATCAACTCACCACAGTGCTGTTATACCAGTACAAAACTGGTGAAAGTGAAAAAAAAGAGCATTTTTAATTTAAAATCAAGAATTTAAAATTAGATATAGCTCACTTTTTTACATAAACATTCTATAATTAGGGCTCCAGAGTTTTACAATTTCTAACAAAGTGCATACTCCAAAGCAGTTTAGTATCACTGAAGTTGAATGTTTTCCCTCAGTTTTCTTGCATAAAACCATAGAACTGTATGCTCAGGACACAGAAGCAGGTTCTTATTTTGAACAATCTCTGGAGGAACCTGTACAGAATTATTATGTTCCAAAGTTAAATATATACAGCTAAACACATAAAGACACCATGAATCCATCTGTATTATTGGAGTGACTCAGCTCTGCAGAAGAGGCAAGGACTCAATTCCAGGCAGAACTGCATAGGGCAGCAGCATCAGGTCTAGAACATTGCCAGGGAGGGAGAGAGGAGCATTTTTTTTTCCATTAAGTGTATTAAATTCACTGATGAAGATCAGAATTTTCATAATTTTCTCCCAAAGACGACTAGCGTCATGGCTAATAAGAGCCTAATTTGTTGCTCCTGAAAGTGAATCATGTGAACCACGACTTTGCTGTTGTGAAAGTCTACAATAGCCACTGAGCACTACCACTATGGATGGGAAGGACAGATAAAAACATTGCAGGAGGTGCTTAAAACCAGAATAAGGAAGGTGTTGCCATACCATTGCCCTCAGCTTTCTTTTTATTCAGTTCGGTTAGATGAGGGTCCATCTCACCTATTACACTGATTTAGTTTCCTTAACCTCTTCAGCATCTGATTTAAAATCTCTTATTTCCTACGTTCTATAGAAAGCCCACTTACACGTTATAAATAAGTGCTGTCTGCTGATAGTTACATACCTCTGAATGAAGAACTTTTTTTCAGAAAATCTGAAATCCTTTGAAATGTAAATCCTAGGAAGTTGTCATTGAGACTGATGCCCTAATTCCAATAATGTATTGTAGCATTGTAGTTTTGCTACATTGTAGCTAATACTCACCTGCTTCCATTTGTCTGTTCATGTCTGGTCAACTTAGACTACTAATCAACCTTTCCTCTTTACCCCCATGCTGGTATGTATGTCTTAGTATTTCTTATGTTTGATGAAAAATAATTGCCATTCAGTTTAAAGTAGTTCTAACAAGAGATACCTTTTATGGCCCAAAACAGCAGATGGGCATTCAGAAAACAGAAAGAAATATACCTTGTTCACAGCATACCACACTCACACTATATGAAAATTTTTCAGGGTTACTTTCAGACAAAAAAGAAGTCTTTCTAAGTAAAACCAGGGAATGCCAGTGAGAGATAAGCACTTCACACCCTCCATGTTCCTCTGAATGTATTTTGAGAATTTCCCATGAAGTTAAATCCAGCCTTGATGAAGATGCCTGGAGCTCTTCCTACTTTAGTCTGTTAAAATTAAGGTGAATTTGTTTCAGTGTTTTGACAACTAAGCAAACAAAAATTAGCTTCTTCATCTTTAAAAGAATACTGCAGTTTTTAGACAGCAATCTGTATAATGGTGCAGCAAACCTCTATTGCCTCAGGGGCTAGAAGAAGTTACATTTCAGGGAAGCACACTTTTACTTCAAACTTGTTTGCAAAAGAGGAAAAAGTGATCTCTGGTATTCTCCACAGGCTCTGGTGCCTCCAAGCTCCTCTGCCTCCTGACACATAGAAGGAAGAGCCTCTCCACCTCATTGAACTGAGTGTGAAGATTCCAACAGGGTTTTCTGTGAGATCTCCATCCATATTCTCCATTTCACAAAAACGTGCAAGTAAAATCTTTCACGTGCCACATCCAGTTGCATATCCAGGCAGGCATCTCAGTCTCAGTGATACACATTGATATACATTTGCATCAACTGCAAAACAACTTCTGCAGAAGAAAAATCACCGCCAGAAAAGCAGCCTTCCAGAAGCTATTTTCTAAAAGCCACACAGACAAACATAGAGGGAATCAGCCCACAGATTTCCAAATAAATTGCAATTCTCTGCTCTTATAACTGACATCCTCACAGATATGCAGACTTCACTTTGCAAAGAACCATCTGTGTGGGCAATATCGAAGTGCCTAGTTTTGCAAAAGTCAAAACTCAAGAGGAAAATTTTAGTTCTTTTCCTGTTATGTGAGGATATAATGAAATGATGAGGCAAGATGGTTGTTTTCTGCAGAGACCTAGTTGTTTTCTGTGAGGTTCTGGAGAGCATGGAGTCTTTTCCATCATGCTGTGAAAGGCACAGGTGCTCACAAAGGAATGAGCACACTGGCAGGTCCTGCATATTTTATTGGGGTAGAGGAAGAAAGGTAAGTATAGAAGGAATAATGAAGTATGCCTCGCAGCTTCACGCTGTATCTCTTCTAAAAAATTCTTCTGCTGTTGGAATTAAAAAGTAAGAAAGTAATAATATTTTCTCTTCCTCACTACGATAAAATTTTTGTATACCAGAGTACAACTTTTAAACTGAACACATTGCTCACAGGCTTTTCCAGATGAAATGAAAGCACATGATATGAAAACGTGGTCAGGGTTCACACTAGTTTAATATTTGTGAACAATCTGGGTTTACTAGGATTCCAATTACTAGTATGTCAGCTCACCACATTCCTGGGAAGTCTTGTAAGACTCCACAAACTGCAGTGAGTCATCTGCCACATGATAGAAAGCACCCAGAATAGGAAAACCATATTAACGTGGTATTTACCAAAATAACTTTCTATTAAAATAGAAATATCACAGCCTAAGTTTAGTGCAATTAAAACTTGTTACTTAAGGAAGAATTTCCTTCTCAATAATTGGATTGTAACCTAAACTTGTGAATTTCAATAGCAGAGCAGTAAAAGCTTTAATACATATTGACTATAAACTTAAATTAATTTATACTATTGCATGCCCTGGACTAAAATCTGTATTTCTATCAAAAAAGTAATCACAGACCTCAAACATAAACAATCCAACACTATTAACAAATACTCTTCCACTATAAAAAGATGAAGTTTTTATGGCAAGACCTACAAAGAATAAATGGCAAAATACTTTTTTACTTCTTTGCCAACCAGAGTTAAAAAGAAAGGCTAAGTCACATAAATGCATGAATGAGACTAATGAGTTTCTATTCCTGAATTTTTAAGTATAAATGACTCCAAAGTAACAATAATTAAGCAACACTTGGAGATGATCAAATTATAGCTACTTACTTAAACACAGACATATTAAATGTGCCTATGGTACTAGACTTCCTTTCTTAAGAGTCAAAAATACAAAGATTTAAACAAAAATGTTTTGCTTGCAAATGTACTTAAAATTTAGCTTTCTTAATTTTTAATTGACTGTTAACCACAGCAAATGATAATGAGAGACCTGAAAAGTCATGGAGTCATAGGCATGGAGACCATATGAATAAAGGGACCTCAGAATTAACTTTGCCTTATAATGTCTTGGCATACAAAGCCCTACATTGCTGATGAATGACATGTCTTTGTGTTATTAACTTTCAGGCTGTAAATGGGAAATATGTGATAACACTTCCATTACATTAAAAACTGATGGCATGGTGTAAGAAATTATGTTGTGAAAAACATATGAAAAATACACATCTTTTAGGCAGCAGGATTGCATTATGACTACCAGTGTACTATCACATATGGCATGATTAAATGTATCAGTGTAAAAATCTGTTTGTGTGTTAATCATGCTTTTGAAGTTAACTTTGTGTTTTCAACAGAAGTTCATTTTCCTAATACAGAACATTTTTGTAGAAATAGGTTTGATGGTATGAGATAGCCAATAGGTTGAGGCAGACTTCCACATATTTTTGCAGTATATGAGAGAAAAATCAGTGAAGTATGTTGATCTGCAGGTCATGCAAACATCTGATGTACCGTCAAAACAAGTAGATTTCACAGTTTAGCCATACATTATGATAGCTCAGAAAGATTTCTCTGTATAGCAAGAGGGCTTTTTGTACTAATCTTGTCAATGTTGTTAATCATCTTTCTCAGCTATCTTCTTATCCTAAGTAAATCAGCCTAATTGGTCGTTTCCTTGTGAATCTAGCTTGAAATGAGGACACAAAAGCAAGCATATTATAACTGTTTCATGTAGACCTGCCTATGTTGCAGTTTGGCCTGTCAGACACCGCTTTCAGAAAGCCAGTTCATTTTGTACTTTAATGCTTGAAAGTTATGGTTCAATCATACTGTAAAAAAGTATCCAGAATGTACTTGGAGGGAGATTTAAAGATAATTTGTCTGTGCTTGATTTCGGAGGCACTGAAAACTAGCAAAAGAAAATTAATACATTTATCTTGTTTTCATTGCCCAGAAATAAAAGGGTGTAGTAGCTCATTATTTGCAATGGTTTTAAACTTCATTGTAAGCATAGCTATATTACTGCATGAAATCTAAATATCTTTATTTTTTTTACTATCCTATAAAGAATCGTTTTACTGTGAGCCTAACTGTCAGACTATGGTGGTTCAATTACAGTGCTCTGGTACATCTTAAGTACTCATACTGGAAACGTTAATATTTTAGCATCCCAAACACAAAACTGCTCCTGGAGTACCAAATTTATGCATGCTACATCTTCACTGAAGTCAGTGTATGATATGGCTTTCTGCCAGGAATCCTACAGTACTGCTTCACAGATAAATTAGGCCTTAATGGTTCATGGTCACTGACTGTGCCACTTATTTTTTTGCACAAAGCCAAACTGATGTTGATTTTCTCACGGCATCTGAGGCAAGGATCTTATGGTTTGACCAGCAAAATCTAGCAGACTCAAGCAGGTGAAGCTGGTTTGTGTTCAGATACTAAGATCATTAAGTGGAAGAGCTGAATCCACTCAGTTTGCTGCCCTGCTGTGTAGATAGTCTCCTCTGACAGCAAAGCAAGCTGGACTACTGTAGTGATAACATCTTAAACCACCTCATCTATATGTGTTCAAGATCGATTATCAGAGATTGCATTACTGCCCTGAAAAAAATGTCTAAATGGTTGTCAAGACACAGTTGTTACAATGTTCATACAAGCAATTTCTGTGAGTTTATACAGAATTAAGACTACATCTTCATAAATTATTCCCTATTTTTGCATTGAGGCAGCAGCTCGCTCTTTCATAGCTCTTTTTTTGAATCCGTATAACTGTTGGTTTGTATCAATATATCTGTTTTTGTATCCATTGTTTTCTCTTTTACACAGGTCTATCAGAGTAACCAAAAGCAACTGCTTAGTCTGGGAACTGCAGACTTTGTGGCAGAACTCCTTTCCTTCTGAGAACAGAGAATGGCATGGATCAGGGTGAAAGGATTAGAAACTGCACACCCTTTGGACCTTTGAGGAGGACTGCCTGTACTCTTAACCAACCTGCTGCAGAATACTAAAAAACCTCTGAATTTTAATGAAACTAGATCAGAAGGAAAGTCTGATGGACAACCCCTACTGAATAGGTGACCTACAAAATGGGCTGCAGAGCAGAGCAAAGATGCCTGAAAGCAAGGAGGCAAAGATGAGAGTCTATTTTAAAGAGTACGTGAGTAGGAGCACTTGAGTTGCCATAGTTCAATGGCAACTGTGTGGGAACGTATGGAGACATACTGAGTTGTAAAGATGAGAGACTGACACCTTGATGATCCCAGAGAGAAGTCGTGAATCGTGTTTTCACTGTCAGACCTATCCATAGTTCCTTCCATGTTGGAATGCATAATACGCAACATAAAAGTTCCTACACTGAGGAGAAAAACTAAGCTTATTGTCTATCACCACAGCACAGAAGGAATAGTACAGAGTAGTGAAATTGTACTTAATTGTTCCTGGGAAATCAGCTATGCATAAGAAAGCAGAGTAAGAGTGTCATTAGGAACCAAGTGGCAATGAGGCTGTGAACTGTCTTTTAAGTCAACACTACCAGTTATCATTGCCATTTGGCCCGAAGAAGTGCATCAGATATTTTGCTTAAATAAAAACTTTAAATAATGCTTTTCATCAGAAGGACATGTGGGCACATATTAGGATTCCACATAAGTAACTAGAACAGTGCTATACGTGATCAGATTTGCCTTATGAATACATTACACACGTTGGGTCATTTCATTGTTCGCAGTCCTCTTATGAGTTGTAATGAAGGGAAACTGATTAATATCCCAAAATTGAAAAATCAAAAATTGCTGATTCTTATGCAGAATGATAGCCAGCTATGTTTCAGAGCAGTAAAGTTGTTCAGGCTTATTCCATTGCTCCTTCATTATTTTGCCCAACAGTCTGTTCTGACGTCATGGTCAGAATATGAGCTTGAGGGAGTTGGCCAGAGAGGTGCAATTGCTTCTCGGAGACTGTCTAGGTGTTGGTCGGTGGGTAGTTAGGGGTTGCATCACTTGCTTTTCTTTGGTTTTGGGGTTGTTTGTTTTTTATCCTTTTCATTACAATTGTAGTAGTAGTAGTAGTAGTAGTAGTAGTAGTAGTTGTAGTAGTAGTAGTAGTAGTAGTAGTATTTTACTTTATTCTATTTTAGTCATTAAACTGTTCCTAACACATGAGTTTTCTTACGTTTTTCCTCCGATTCTCTTCCTCATTCCACTGGGTAGGGGTAAGCTGTGTAGGCAGCTGTGATAGTAGCCTGCTGGGGTTAAACTATGACAACATGTTTGTTCTATATATCATTCAAAGCAGTTTAGAAGTATTACTGAAAACAAACTTCATGTTATTTTGCACTATAAGTATTATTACAGTGTCACTTTTCAGCTAGCAAAAGTGAAGCACAGAGATGTAACTAAAATAACTTAAAACTGACACATATATGCATATTTAGGCATCACTTAGGAGCCACAAACACATCTCAAAGTCAGCCTTTTATTTTGCTGTCTACACCCAAGAATCTGTACCAAAAGTGACTTAACTAAGATCACCTAGGATCTACACAGAAGAGTGAAGAGTAAAGCCATGTTTTCAAGAGCTGATCTTTAAGACAATCTAGTCTGCTGCAGCCCACAAGGAGAATATCTAGGTCTCACTAATGAAGGCACTGCATAGTCAGCTTTCCATTCACACAAAGAAATATATGCATATGCATTTGCATTGTAGACACTTGTCTTCACACACA
>NW_010206639.1:0-719 GCF_000695765.1 Mesitornis unicolor
TTCCCCATTGGCTCCTATTACATCAGGAGCCCCTGGTTCATCTTCGTAAGATTTCAAGTGTGACTCCAGTGTATCCAGCACACCTCAGAGCAACAGGCTGAGGGCCCTTGCTAGCACCCTGTCCTTGTAACCATGACAAGTAATCTCACAGCTTGTCATGGGCAAGCCTGATATTGCCCCCTACCCATTCAAGTCTAGTTAAAGCTCTGTCAATGAGCCCCACATGGTCCTGAGCAAAGATCCTCTTCCCCTTTGAGAAAGATGAATTCCACCTGATGCCAGCAGGCCAGGTGCCATGTAGGCCATCCCATTATGGAAAAACTCAAAATTGTGGTGGTGACACCAGCCACAGAGCCATGTAATAATAGACTGGGTCTGTCTGTTTGTTCCAGTATCACTACCTGTAACTGAAACAAGAGAGGAAAAATAACCTGTGCTCCAAATTCCCTCACCAATAATCCCAAGGCCTTCCAGTCTCTTTTGATTGCCCTTCCACTGACATGGAAGAGCATGAATGGGCAATAGTCCAAGGGAAATACCAGGCTAGGAAGTTTTCTAGTGATGTCCTTAACCTGGGGCCCAGGGAGACAGCAGACTTCCCTAAAAGGAAGGTCTGTCCAGCATATTGGACTCTTTTATCCCCTCAGAAGGGATTCGCTCTTCCAAATGAACTGCTGTGCAAACTCCAATGCAAACTGCCACACAAACTCCATAAATGC
>NW_010206640.1:0-8074 GCF_000695765.1 Mesitornis unicolor
TCAGCTCTGTTGAGCCTAAACCAGGACAATGTCCTAAAAACCACCCTCAAACTGCCCCGAGCCTCCACAGCTCAGTGCAAACTGAGTCAGCACCACTGTTTTTATTATTGCTACTGCAGTTGGATTTGGGGCTCCAAAGTTAGAACGGTAGCACCATGAAGCAGTGCAGTTACTACCCAGAACTCTCCATCCAACTTAAAAATAACCAAGGTGTCCGTTTCTTCGAACGGCATTCGGCTTGGAAAATACAATCTGGTTCAGAAAGAGCCATTTTTAAACTGAGACTGCTTAAATCTGTCATGCAGGTTTGGAAAGGACAGGCACCATCTGTGCTGCGACAGTAAATGTTATCCAAGGAGTCACTTATGAAGCATATGTTGAATTGTGAGGTTGTGCTCTGTTCCCCCTGTAACAACTCACTGGGTTTCTCCGGTATCTGCAGGAGGATATCTCGGTTTCCCATGACATAAATGCAGCACCAGACCTCTGTTTGCTTTGCTGTTGAGAAGCACTGCCAGGAAGAACAAACAATTAAAGTTCCTTATTTCGGTGCTCCGACTTCCTCAATAAATAATTAACCCGTCTGGATCACACCCGCGGCCTCAAACAACAGCGCTTTCATAACGGGCGATGGCAATAAAGTTCCAATAGAAAAACCGTTGTTCTGAAACACTCCAAAATGCCAAACCACACCTAACACTGTGCAGATATTACCAAGGCAACATTAGGAAATAAGGCATCTCCAATATGAGATTAAGTGCACGCCTTGCCTCCCGCACGCAGCATAACCTTGCAATCCTGCCTCGAATTTCAGCCTCTCACTTTGCGTGACCTCTTAATTTTCCCTTACTATCTCTTATTAAAATCAGCAAGGCAGAAATAAAAAACAGCCGTGTGGACATATTAGGAGCATCATCTGCTCGCCGCTGATGACAGGAGATGGGTCCAGAAGGGATTTTAAGAGGTTATCTACATTTCCCAGTGCTCCGTGGCACGATGAACTTAATGCAGCCCCAATACATATTTGTCCAATGTGGTCTAAGAAACTCCAGCGAAAGCAAGACCAGAGCCTCCCAAGGCAACCAATTCGGGGTTTTAACTATTTTTACAGTTAGAAAACTCACACCTCACATCTCAAAATGCAGCAAGGCAGACCTATCAATGCTCCTTGTTTTCCCCAGCCTCCCTGGCAAACGCATAGAGGACCTTATTTAATAAGAGAGGACCTTATTTCCTTATTTAATATCATTTGCTATCTGTACAAAGACCACTATCACACCTCAGTCTTCTCGTTTACAAATTAAAAAGTCCCAATCTTTCCACCCCATCCTCACAAGTCTCCTTGACTTTGACCATCTTCAATGCTCTCTTGCTGCACAGATCTCCACACAGCACAGAATTCAGGTTTAATGCACCGATGTGCAATAGTTGAGGCTCCCCCAAATTCAGGCACTGCACAGACAGAGCAGGCAACGCCATCCGGGATAAAATTTGGGCTAAAACAAACCTGCGGGTAAGCCCTGACATCCAAAGAGCTTCCTCATGCGAACAGACCCCAGAGCTGATCCCTCCTCTCAGCTCCACATTATTATTTACACAGAGGCAACCAAACAGGCCCGTTTTCAAGCACTCAACCCACGAGCACACAGCAATCCAGGAAGGGATTTTCACTGCTTTTCTCCTTAATTTTTCCCCAGGTTTAAGAAACACCAAAGGGGCCAATCTTAATCTTGTTCAGGAATCACATGGATGTGGCACCTGGGGTTTAGTGGCCATGGTGGGACTGGGCTGATGTTGGACTTGGTGATCTTAGACGTCTCTTCCAACCCTAACGACTCTGTGAATTATCAACACCACCTGCTCCACTCCAGACGTTTTTCCACTCTCCCAAACCAGGGGTTTCTGAAGTAATGGCTAAAAAGCTGTTGTGAGTGCTGTCAGCTCCATGTTCTCCTCAGCTTGCAGATGTAAGGACACTTTTCTGGCCTAAAAGCATTGCTTCAGCAGCCAGGACCCAGGTTTGGGAACTGATTTGATATATAAGTGTGTGTGTATATATAGATATATATATATATATGTATATGTATATATGTATATGTACGTGTGTGTATATATATGTATATGCACGTGTGTATATAAGTATATATATATAAGTATATATGTGTGTATGTGTGTGTGTATAAGTATATATGTGTGTATATGTGTGTGTATAAGTATACATGTGTATATGTGTGTGTATATATAAGTATATATGTGTATGTGTGTGTGCATAAGTATATATGTGTGTATATATGTGTGTGTGTATAAGTATATATGTGTGTATATATGTGTGTATATATAAGTATATATGTGTGTATGTGTGTATAAGTACATATGTGTGTATATATGTGTGTGTATATGTAAGTATATATGTATGTGTGTGTGCATAAGTATACATGTGTGTGTATATATAAGTATATATGTGTGTTCTGTATATATGTATGTGTATATATAAGTATATATGTGTGTATATATGTGTGTACATATAAGTATATATGCGTATGTGTGTGTATATAAGTATGTATGTGTACATATATTTTTATGTGTGTATATATTTATACCTATACATATATATTACATATATATACACATACTTTACATACATATACATATACTTATACAGCCCAGAATCCCAGCTCTCCGCCGCAGCCACATCCCGCTCCCAGCATTGCTCACTGACGACAAGAAGCCAAGCAGGAGCAGACCAACGCGTTGCTGCACGTCCGCGCTCGCTGTTTACGAGGGCTCCGTGTGACAAACTGCCGCAAACCCGCACAGGTCAGTCCTCGTGTAAGCAAGCCTGTCAACGCCTAACACAGAAATACATCAGGCTGCAGAGACAGCTCCGTACTGGAAACACAGCTACCTGCGCGCCAGCAATATTTCCTCGCACTGTGCCGTGAGCTGACTGAGCGGAAGCAGCCAGAAACGCATCAATCCCAGCACGCTCCTTAGGATAAAACGTTGGATTTACCTGCCAGCAAGACACCGACTCATGAAATAGGCTGAGGAAAGTCACATCCTAGGTCATTTGTATTCTATCAAGCAATAAAGATCTTTGTAAAACTCCAACATGGTGAAACAGAAGCAATGGTGCTAACTGGCCCTTCATTATTAAAGTAATTACTTAAATAGATCACTTAAAATATGATACATACATAGATCATCCTGCAGTATCAGCTTCTGGTGTGCAGAAAGAAGCCGGTACCAAAACGACTCACCAGGCAATACATCATTTGTGTTACAGAGGATTTTGGACCCTTGCTATTCACCAAAACCAATCTGGGAGGAAAAGGAAAAGCACTGAGGTTGTTCAGGGCAGAAATGGGCCCCTTTCTGAGCAGAAAGTGCAGGACATGGCCAATGAGGGGCTCTCCCAGCTCCCCCAGTCCATAATTTCTTGGGAGGCATTTATTTTTTCCTGCTGTTATCGAGTTAAATGGTCACCGACAGCATTAAATGATGGAAAATAGTGGAAATGGCCCGGGCGCAGCAGTGTGTGCCCACACCACGAGTGGTTTTAGACAGAGGAGGGGACACGGGGGCTTCCCAACGCCCCCAGTTCCCATGAGTTATTTAACTGGCACCACTTCTGTAATGATGCTGCTCAGAGGTAACACGGGCTGAAACTGTTTAAAACATCACGCAGCAGGAAAATGCGAGGTGAATGTTCTGCCGTCGCTGCGGATGGAGGGATCTGACCATTTCTGACCCAAAAACGCCAACCTCAAATTCCAGCAGAAACAGGCAACCACCACCAAACACCACTCTGCACCCTGCGCTGGACTCCCAACCTAATAACAATTAGATTAGATTAATTTTATGCTGATTAACTCCCACCGAGCCGTTTCCTCACTGCGAGGCCTCCGTGGGCAGTGGCACTTAATGAGCGAGCCCCATCACCAAGGACACAGAAAGGAAAGCATCACCCCAGGGTGTCCCCTGCCCCCGGCAAAAGAAACACCCCCGTCCTCCAGCAGGAAGGATGAGGGCAGCTCCAGATGGCCAAAATTCACTGCTGGTTCATAGGGAACGTACAAGTCCCTTCAGAGCAATCCTGCAGTGGATGAAGCGCTGCGGCCAGCGCATTATTGTGGCCCGACATCTCATTTTTGTTATAAACGTAAAGGGGGGGGGTCTCATTCTGCCACCAAGCAAGGAAGTCCTCGTCCTGCACGCAAGAAACCGAGCGCCAGAGCACGAGGACGAAATACTCCAGGAACCATCGCTCCGATTTCGCTCCTCTGCCTGCTAACTCTGTCTTAACGAAGTATTAAAATAGTCAAGTACGTTACTGGAAGAGCCCGAAAGTCACGAATAAAGCTGCAAAGCAGGTGCGAGATGTCAAGTTACAACCCCATGGGAGGGCTGCTGCTATCGTTTCACCTCTGGAATGCTCTGCTCCCGCTGCCGCAACGCCACCAGTGCAGCTGCTGGTGCCAGACTGGGAGCACTGGGATGGGGGGAAGAGGGGATGCTAAGGGCAGAAGGCGAAGGGAAAAGGAGACTCTGCACCAGGAAGATCCCATACAGTCAGGAAAATGGAATAAGGAGGTGTGTTCAGTGAGAAAATATAGACAGGATCACACGGCCCCACGTCTCTGTGTTGCATTGTACCCCAATTCTGCTTCTTCTATGAAACCAGAGTAAGGACCCATGAAAATCCTCTCCAAAATCCCAACCTCACCACGAGTTCCCACACACCAGATCTGTTTTTTCCCCCCCTTTTTCACTGTCTCCCCCTTTTCCCATCTCCTCCCAATCCGGCTGCCACCAGGCTCCCTCCGTGCCTCATTCTGCCACCTCCAGCATGGCCCCATCTGCTCCCACACCACCCCTGGTCCCTGGTACCCAGGCACAGACCCTCACCCCAAACATCTCCCCAAAACCAATGCCCAGCACCATCTCTCATGGTTCACACCACGAGCCCCATCCCTCAACACTGAGGAGCTTTGCTTCCCAAAAGAAGTGACCCCTGGATGCCCAGTGCTGCTTCGCCCATCAGCACCACCTGAGGCTTTCTCAAATCCTCACTGTTGGCACTTGCCATGGTTAACGACTCAGTGCCAACCCCTGTAACTAAACAGCCATACCCCAGTCACAGATTTGGGGCACTTTTCATGCTTTCAGCAGTGCCCACATCCAAAATTCTCCTTTATCTATTCCCATTTCTTTACCTTCTCCCTTGACCCAGCTCCCATCAGCCTCACCATCATCATGGACGGGTTCCTCCTAGCAGAACCCTGCCTTACCATACACTGACAAAGCGCTGTGTAAACGTATTAATTATTATTATGGTATTAATGACAGCACTGGTAACGATGTTCTACTCTTAAACATCCTATCCTGAGAGTCATCACAAGAACAGAGCCCACTAAATTCAGGCTTATCTTCCAATTCATCCTCCTTAGGGGCTAACGAGAAATGGGATACACCAAAAGCACACACCGCTTTGTCTGCCCTTAATTACAGGCAGTGTTACGGCGCCACAGCAACCAGGGAAGCTGAAGCTGCCCTGAGATGACACCAGATACTGCACATCCAGCCCCCACTATGTGTGGGTCACATTTGCTCCTTGGGGACAGCTGGAAACCAAATTCCTGTGGTCACAGCATCAGTGGGACAAGGCACAGGGGAGCGGGATGGTGTTTTCCTCTCCAGCGTGAAGCAATGGGGAGGACACTGCAGGGACTGGGATGCTCCAGCCCATGGATGCAGAGGAGGGATTCATTAAGGGGAAAAGGTTAATTAGGTACCCAGCTCCCCCTGAAACAGCTGGATGCTCCACTTCATCTGCACATCTGCAGCAGTCCTCCAGGCTGCAGATTGCTTGGCCACCCTTTCTGACCCCCTTGCAACGTTGATCAAATGGTACCAAGAGAAATTTGGGCATTTAACGAAGGGGGGCTCATGGACCGAGCTGTGTTAATGCCAGGGAGCCTTCGCAGCCCTGGGACAGCTCCTGTGGCATCACCGTGGAGGGACAAACCACGCATGGGTTTGGGATGTACCCGCCAACAAGGCGGTCTTCATGGGGAAGCACTGGTACCCCGCTTTCCCAGGTAATTAATTCACATCTCATTTTCCTGCATCACCTCAATGCAGGGTTGTGCTTAACGGGGAAGCTTTAAAAACCAACTCTGGTGACCGGTCACTGCTGTTACCCAGAACCACAGCCCGCATCCTGCATCAATCACCCTCACGGACCAGCACAAAGAGGTCTCACCCGCACATTTTATCCACCTTTTGGTGAACTACTGCTTGCTCCCAACCCGATCACCCACACCATCCATCAGAGAGGTCCCAATGCGCCAGCTCCACACAACACCAGGTACCCAGCACCGCAGCATCGCAGCAGGGCACAGGGCAAAAGTTTACGGCTGCTAAACCCAGAGATGCGGTGAGCGACACCACGGGCTTAGCAGAAGCGTAATTCTTCTTTTAACAGGACAGAGGGTGACAGGCTGCAGGGATTTAGCTAGAAACATCTTAAACATGGCAACTTAAAATAAAAAAGTATGTTCCGGGGTTTTTTTGAGCTTTTTTTTTTCCCTGTACTGATAAGTCGTGGAATAATCAGGTTTAACAGGTTAGCTGTAATATGTGCCTCAAGTGTTCCTAATACATCGTAATCTTCTTTCAGAGAATTTGCATCACTGTCAAACCCAACTACTGATTTTCGGTTGATGCTTTTTAACGTGTTTCTATGGTTACTTTCCAAGGTCGCATCGCAGGAGTCTGAGCAGCGGCTCAGGAAGACAAAAGGCATTTTGCATCCTTCCCCATATTCAATAATTTATGGAAGTTAAGGCATGGGAGAAAAAAAAAATCATAAAAGAACAGGTTCTGAGGTTATTTTCTCAGCAGCAGTTTGAAGCACGGTAAAATCAATATCCCCACAAAAGCCTTCAAGCAGCAGCCCGTTTGAGTAATGCTCCGTACGGCACCGAACGCCGCGGACCTCGCTCCCTGATCAGATCCATGGGCACAAACCTACACAAACTGCACCAACAGCTCTTAAAGCAGGGTGTGCAGATACCTAATTCGCTACCGTCAGCTCCATCCGTTACATCAGACACCAGGTATTGTCTTGGGAAGCATTTCACACCTAAAAAACACGAAAGTAAAACTGAAAACCAAAGAAGTAAGAACGGCAATGACAGCCTTTGTTGTCTTCATCACTTCCCATTCAGAGCCGCGCAGATCTCACCCTCCCCGAAACGTTACAGGTTTTGACCAGCACAATGAAAGCGCGCACACAAAACACCCGAAGCCCCTGCCTCCCGCCGCACCACACGAGAGCTTATTGGACCTAATTGACAGAGCTGAGGCTGAAGCAGACCCCATTAGTCATTTCGTGGTCGTGCTAACACCGCCGTGCCTCTCCCGCAGCTTCCCCAGCCCGGGCTGCCTCAACGCCCTCATCGTATGCTGAGGCACAGCGCAATCAGCGCCGCGGCCCCACGAGCCGGTGTGGGGCCGCTCCAGCCGACACCTCAATTACTGACTGCGTTTTATGGCCAATCTCACGGCCAAATGCTTATCAGCGAACCATCAGGTGCCTGTAATAGGATAGTGACCCTCAGTTTATATGTACCATTACTGCTCATTAGCGCATAATTAGATTCTTTAATCCGCAACTTGCAGGGATTAAAATATGACGGAATACCCCGAATCTAAAGACAACTGTGCTTATTTTAACTCTTAAGATGCTCAATCACATTACTCAGAGGTTGTATGCTACATCTTGTTAAGCAAAGCCGCTGGTACAAAGCACATCGCGTGCAATGTTTTATATCACGTCTAAACTGACACAGCTTTCCCAAACATGCAGGGTTATGACGAGAGAGGAAAGACAAGGGGGGTGATTCACCACTCTGGATCTCCAGGTTTATTGACTTAAATGAACCCAGCAAAGCCTGGACACGCTGCAAATAATTCAGAAACCTAAAAACGAGCAGGTGCGATGGTGGGAAGAGCAATTCCTCACAGAAAAGCAGGAGAGGGCAGGGGATGGGGCAGGGGATGGGGCAGG
>NW_010206641.1:0-2167 GCF_000695765.1 Mesitornis unicolor
TACTGAAGTCAAGGTAGACCACATCCACTGTGGACTGATGTATACACATATTATCAAAATAACACACTCTTAAGGCTTTCATCTCTGACTAGGCTCTCTTTTCTTCTGGAAATACACCTTTGTCCTGAATTTTACCGTTTCCCACGCATATTGTTTTCAGTTTTTATACATATGAGGCCACCTATGGTAATCGTCTTTTATGCATTTTCTGTTTTTGTTTTTGGTTTTTTTTGTTTGTTTGTTTGTTGTTGTTTTTTTTTAACTCTTGGATTTTCTATAACCACTTCAATTTGTGTGCTCTTATAAAACTGTTGCCCTTTGACCACATAATTTTCAACTTTTAAAGCATCATAAGTCTTTTGAGTCTCCTTCTCTGCAGACATTCAAAACCCGCCTGGACGCCTTCCTGTGTAACCTCATCTGGGTGTTCCTGCTCCGGCAGGGGGATTGGACTGGATGATCTTTTGAGGTCCCTTCCAATCCCTAACGTTCTGTGATTCTGTGATAAGTAACTCTCTATTCCATTGCAAAATAGATTATTACAAAAATACTGCAATATCTCTGTAATGTATTGCCAAATATATAGCTCAGAAAATATTTTGGGTGATAATGGGCAATGCAGAAAATACGAAAAAAAATAACATAGGTGAAAATAGAGTATAATTTTTCATTTCTTGCGTAAAACAGTGTTCCTAAATCACGATCTCATCTGATCAGTGCTGTATGTCGTAGAATTGCAGAAACAAAGGACTGACTAACCTACACTCAAAGCTTGTAGGAGCTTTATCGGCTTCTCTTCAATCTGTGCAGTAGCATGAGATCTTTCTATTAAAAGGGTCACACACACTTCACTTTCTACATAGGATTTTCTCATTGTGAATTTCCTTGAGTTACTTGTGAATTTTTTTAGTCAGGAAAGACATGAGGCTGTTAAGCACAGACCCACTTCTTAATAATCCACCTCCTCTTCTTTAGCAAATTAGAATCAAGTTTGCTCATGATCTAGTGCTTGAAAAGTCAGGTGTTGAATACTGAGGTTTTCTCATATTGCTTGAGTGCACAGCGAGACCATCACGGCTTGTGAGCTCAGTTCAGGCAGAACAGTTTGCAACACAGGGTTTACTCAGAAGATGGTGCTGTGTGACAATTTTTAGGGAATGCTGGCTCTTGTTAAGAGACTGCGAGACTACCTTGTGGTAATATTTATCCTTTAAATATAAATAAACTCTTCCCTATTTCATAATCTCAAGAGCCTACAACACTTTTTAGAGAAACCACGTTCTGTTCCTACGCTTTCACCACGAGCACAAATACACACACTGCTGACCTCGGCAGAGCAATTTTGGAATAAAAGCTACAATATTACAGCAAAGCACCTTTCATAAATATTTCCAAGGCAAAAGTTGGTATCGTTGGCCCTATGCCTGTCCTGTGGTTTTGGCACATTGAAAAAGTTTCTTGTTTTTTTCTTCTGCTGAGCACAAATCATGAAAACCATTTATTTACTGCAAAGCCTCAACATGAAAAGCTGTCGTGGTCTAGGCCCAGTGCATAACTGAGCACCACGATGCCCCAGAAAAGGGCTAGTCAAAATAGGGACTGGGAGGGCTTCTCACCACTTAAACAGGTCACAGGCAAAAGACAGACTCATCACAAGGAATAAAAACCAAACCAATTCTAATTTGTTACCAACATCAGAGTAGAACAATGGGAGATACAACCAGATCTTAAAGTCAAAACACCTTCCCCCCACCCCTCACTTCTTCCCGGGCTCAGCTTTGTTCCTGGCTTTTTCACCTTCCCTCTCCCCCTTTGCCTTGAGGCGCAGGAGGATGGGAGTGAGGGTTGCAGTCGGTTTTTTTTCCCACGTGCTTCTCAGCTGGAGGAAAAACTCAGCCCAGTGTCTCTCTCTGCTTCCACGTGGCCCCCTTTCCATAGGGGAGAAAGTCCTCAAAAGTCCAATCTGGGTCTGCCCACAGCTGCAGTTTCCCTCACACACAAAACTGCTTCAGCCCAAGTCCACAAAGCTCCAATCTGGGTCTGCCCATGGTCACAGTTCCCTCACACACGACCAGTCGACCTGGCTCTCGCCACGGGTTGCAAAGGGGAAACCTGGGTTCTGTTTCCTCCTCCTCTTCCCTCTCCTTTCTCTCCTTCAAACCGACCT
>NW_010206642.1:0-16976 GCF_000695765.1 Mesitornis unicolor
CCCAGTTCCCTTAGCTGCTCCTCATAAGGCTGTCAAGGCTGAAAAGGTTCTCAGGAGCCGTATGTGTTTCTGGAATACAAATCCTGAACACTCAGGAAGTCAAAGGGGCACGAGCCATGGATATTGCATTTGGCAGAAACACCACGGAGCAGCTTGGATCAATGGAGTCCAAACCCTCCTCGGTGATGTGTGCGGAAAGGATGGATCTCAAGGCCCTTCCTCTTCTTCCTTTTTTTATTTGGGAAGGGGGATGGTCGAGGTGGAGTTGCATGTTTTATAAGATGGAAATAAATTGCAGCAGCTGCTTAACCAACTGTCTGTCATCTTGTTAGAATAGGAAACTCCTGAGAGACGGCTTTTGATGAAAAAATATTTATTCCTTTTGGCATGACCATGATTTTTAATTAATTCTTTGCTTTGAAATCTTCCTTTATCTGCAAATAACCTCTACACCCATCCAAATACCAAAGATATGCATTTTGGCATATATTTACATTGGCATATGTTCTCTTATTACTGTTCCCCTATTTGTGTATGTATAATATTTAATGAATGAGCTAGGAAAAGAATTCTTTTTAATGGCACCTTTCATGTTGGCCAAAAAAGTCATTGCGTACTTCTCTGGATAAATGAAAGCCGAATTTTTAATGGGAAACAACAACTGTAATAGACAACATATTGTTCATTTGGTGCAATTATCTTTTGCCATCATTCAGGCCACTTCATGATTCCACGGTCAAAAAGGTTCTCATCTTTTTTGGCAAAAAACAGTTCCAGGAACGATTTGATATCCTTATCAGCAGTGAAGGGTTTCTCATTCGAGGCATTTTGTAATGAATGAAGCAAATGGTAGTCTGATGGTGCCAGGTCTGGATAATTCAGTGTGTCCCATTTAAACAAAACCTATTAATAAACATTTTTCTCCAGTAATCACACAGGGGTTTCTACTCAATTGTACTGAATAGTCTCATGCGTTTTCATTTGATGTATGCCGTTGAACTGTATGTTTCTGCAGCTATTTTGAAAGGCACAAAATGCCCATCTGAACCCACAAATCTTCACTGAAAATAACTGATTGTTAAACAGGATCTATGTCCTCTGAAACCTGTTTCTGCATATATGTGATATTAGAGCTAGATTTTTTTAATCCCTAGGTTAAGGTCTGTGCAAATTCAAACTTAAAAAATCTGGCTCCAGATCTCCAAACTTAATGAGAAATATAAAGTTTCTTAATTTTAGAAATCCAAAACCCACCCCAAATTATAAAATTTATGTAGCAAGGGTGTATTTGCATTTTCTCAGAAGTATGGCAGACCACAGAATGCCAATTGTTTGTTGTGCCTCAATTCTGTGATATGTTCTCACACACGTAAGAAATGTATTCCCTCTTGTCAGTGTTGCTGGTCACTGATGAGGTGTAAAGCACACATTTTTGTGGTGTTAGTCACCATAAAAGTTCTCAATGTTTTCTATCCATAAAATCTTCTGACCTTTAAGTCTTTACAATGGATTACTAAATGGTATCTCTGTATAAAATAACAAGAAATTAATTTAGGGCAATAACAATGAGACCTTCAGAAACCTGAGAGAGCTTGAATTCATCAACCTCTTTGTATTGTTCACATCAATGTTCTGTTGTTTGCTTAATAATTGCAAGAAAGCCTGCATCCTGAGTAGAAGACCCCATTTTAAATTTATTTTGACTTTTCCAAAATAATCTGGAATACGAACAACTACACTAAATTAAATTGCTAAATTTCTGTTCAATTAACGTTAGGCATTTTGTTTAGATTGTATATATGACATTGAAATGCTCATTCACCACTGCCTGAAAAAGTCTTGTGTGTCTTTCAGTTTATTCTGTAGTTAGGGTTCTCATAAATCAGTCCATGCATTTATACAGAGTCAGAGGGTTAAAGAATCTCAGGAATTGATCTAAATCTGTTCAAGAT
This sequence comes from Mesitornis unicolor, assembly GCF_000695765.1. NCBI lineage: Eukaryota > Metazoa > Chordata > Aves > Mesitornithiformes > Mesitornithidae > Mesitornis > Mesitornis unicolor. Next base: position 1,953 of record NW_010206642.1, read on the forward strand.
ATTTGTCTATCGTAAAATAACCAAAATTGCAGTCTGCTTCTGCAGTCATTGTAAGTAATGGCCCTTTGTCCGATTTTCACTGCCTGTACTCTCCCAGCGCTTCTGGGCAGCTCATCCCAGGCTGGGAAGTTCTCATCAGCCACAGGGAGCAAAAAGTGCTTTACCTTGATGCTTAGTCAGGGTCAAAAACTTATGAAATATTTATCATACAAGCAAGGTTCAAGATCAGGACTGCTGGAGAGTGGGTCTGTTTTGCTGTCACAGATCCACAAGCAACACCTTATGGTGCTCACACATAGTTTAAATCTTTGCTTTTATATTCACATTTATATTGTCTCAGAACTGATGACTGAGTAGGCTCATAATCCAGAGTGTCTGTGGATAGCTTGGGTGCTGCAGCGTTTTGACAGGCACTGTTTATTATTCAACTACTCAGGCAATGTCATGAAAAATCATAATAAAACTAGGAAGACACATCACATATGACCTTTGCTGAATAACTTAATAAAGCCAGCTCTATACACAAATATGAAAGAGCAGTTGCTGATAAGAGCAGAACTATTGCTTCCTTGTCTGAGAATTGGAAACAGTTCAGAAGCTTTATTAACTATTCGGTGTCTTCATCGCCAGCAAAGTTTGTCCCTTAGGCCATAACCAAGTGTTGAGCTCCTTGTTTCTTCCCGCACTCTCCTCCTTTCAGCACTCACATGGGTATTTTTGCTTGTGCTGTACACAATTACATTATCAGTTTTTCTTATGCCTCTGTACAATTATTCATGTTTTTTTTCTCAAAGATTCCATTTTGTTTACACAAATATTGTTCTCCTCATATATATGCATTTATTCATAATTATCTCAAGTGGATATACCTGTTAAAAAAAAAATCTTTCTAAGGATGATTTTTGCAGGTACTCTGCACAGTTAACCCGTAATACTTTATAACTCAGCAATTCGGAGATTGACAAAATTTCTTTGGAGCTCACCATTGTGAGCATTCCCATGGGCAGTACTGGAATAGTTTAGAAAGTGTATGACTCTCTAGGGGCTTTTGAAATGCTGTTTTGGACCTGGTGAGGAGCCTGTGGGGGCTGCGGGGTGGTCGGGCTGGCAGGGATCATCCAGTTCCTGCACAATACCAGGCACAGAGCTTTGCTGGGGCCTTGCACTTCTGTTGAGTCCATTACCCAGCGATTGACTAAACCATTTCTCCACTGTTTCTGTCTGAAGTCTCCACGTGGTGGAGAAACCCCCTTTTCCTCCGTGTCATGGCTGCTCTCCAGTGAATTTGAGCCCTTCTCCTCCACACATGCCCAGCAGCAAGACTTTTTTCCCAGTGCCTGCATCAAGTTAAAGAGTTTATCTCTCACCTGCTCTTTTCAAACCCTGTGACCACCCTGCTGCCTCAGCGAGGGCCTCAGGCTGTGGGCCCTGAGGCTGTGGAAAGCAGAGCAGGCTGTGCTGCCATGGCTTCCTTGCCAAAGGGCCTCAAGGCAGGGGTTCCAAAATGGCACCTCACAGTTTCACCTGGCAGTGAAACCTGAGGGAAATTTTTGAACAGTTAGGGTTGTCTGATTTGAAAAGGGGACAATGAATACGTGCTAAAATGAAAGATGGAATTCTGCTTCACCCTGGTGCCGGGGTGTCCAGCTGTCATACTTGATGGCAACATCACAGCTTTCCCTGCAGGTGAGTAGGGGAGGCAGCAGAAACCACGCCGGGAATCCTCTGAGAAACCTGAGGGGTGGTTTCTCCTGAAGTTGAAGCCAAAATGCAGTTTTCTATGTGGGTGCTGCTGTCCCAGGGAACGTACACGGTGGATGGGGAGAGGAGATGGTGCTGCGGCCCTTCAGTACCACTAAAAGTGCATTTTCCTTGAGCGTGTGGGGTCTGCGTGGGGCAGCTGAGGGGAGCAGCCAGGGCAGAGATGTTCCAACTCATAGCAGAGAGGTGCCCAGATGGACGCCTCTGGGCAGAGCTTGGTCTGTCCTTTGGGAACGGCTGGCAACAGCATGTGCCCTTTCTGTACTCAGCTCCTGGTGCAAGGAGCACCGTGTAAAAATTAAATCCCTCTGCCTTTGCAGGTGCTACTGTGGGACACGGTGGAGCTACGTTAGTGCTGCAGTGGTCCCAAGTGATCTACATGTGAGGAGCAACGTGGTGTGGTGGGGATCAGGGTTGCTGGTGAGTGGCTTCTGGGGAATTCCTTGGTAACTGCACTTGGGATCCAAACCAGGCAGATCCTGTGAGCCTTTGCTTTAGGCTGGTTTTGGTTTTGGCACATTTGTCATATCTCGTCTTGATTCAGACTGTGTGTGCCAGTGCTGAGAGTGCATCAGAGTCCCAGGTGTGAGGTCTCAGTCCTGCGGGTGGCCGGGCCCTGCCAGGTGTCCTCCCAGGCCAGGCAGCAGATCCCGAACACAGTTGAGCATGGCAAAACCGTTTGGTGAGCCTCGGTAAAAATAGTTGGTTTGGGTAAAATTACCCTGTAAATCTTGGTAAATCTTGGTAAATCATATTTGGGGTTTGCAAGCTCATCAAGCTTGTGGCAGAAATCCCTGCCTGCTTCCTTTTGTCATCCTTATCCATGAAGAGCTATGTAAATGTCGTGTGTTTAAAAAAACCTGGGAGGAAACTGTTTTTCCACACCCCAAAAGATTATTCTGCTATTGTGTCCTAAAAATCTGAAGGAAAACAAAAGCTGTGCTAGTTGGCTCACTTGCCAAAATGGGACCCTGAGTAGTTGTTTTTTTTTTTTAATCCTTAAAGATTAAAAAAAATCCTAAAATGAAAACACGCAGTAGATAAGGAGCTCCATATTATGTCCATGTGCACCCAAGCACTTTCCTTTGATGTTTAGTGGATATTTTAGGTGCATGAAGACCCAGAGATAGCAAAGATGAGTGAACAAGGCAATTTTGATCTGTGAAACTGCAGTTCCGTAGCTTCTATTCTGATTCTGCTCAATTTCATCAGGAAAGATTAACTTTGGCAGCTTATTCAGTGACTAAATCTTGATATTTTTGTGGCTTAATTCATAACATAACTGTAAGCTATTGCCCTGTGTTTATATTTCCCATCCATTTCTCACATTTCCAAAGCATACTGATATGTGATACTGGCAATTTAGCTACCATAATTGGCATCTTTCTAGGACCAAAAGGAAACAAATTCCTTATCCTCCATACTTCTTTAATTTCTGAAAAACAACAAGTAACATAGTTAATCCTCTTTTTGATCTTTCCTCCCTCCTTTGAGTTCTTCTTATGGTCTTTTCCTTTTAATCTTTTACTTTCTTTTTAATCTTCACTCATTGTCCCCCCACATTTGAAGAATTTCATGTACTTGCATCTCTAAAAAGAATTGGACCACTTTATGGAAATAGCTCTTTAGGATCTTGTTCAAAGCACCATTATGTACTTTTAGCTGTCTGGGGGAGGGTTAAAAAAAAAGAGGGAGAGAAAAAGCGACTTTAAAGCAGTGTTTGTTTGTGTAGCCTAGCAGAACATTGATCTGTTCAATTAGATGCAGAAACAGTGCACAGAAACATCCTCAGTTACAATAAAACCAGGTTACATTAGAGGAGCAGAAGGGTGCATGAACAACTCCCTTTAATTGAGGTTGGGTTGTATTATTTGGCTCTTGTTTGGGCAAGAGCATTTCAGGAAGGACAAAGCAGGGCCGCACAGGTGAGTTCAGTGAGCAGCATTTGCCTTGCCCAGCTCCTCTGAAGCGGGAGGGCATAAGTTACACTGTGGCTGGAAGGCGTAATGCTTCTGGAGGCTCATCAGGGTGCAGCTGCTGCCCCACCGCTTCCCCAGAAGTGTGCCTGGAGGCCCAGTCTAACGGAGTTTGGAGGCAGAAGAGTTTTTCTGCTATGGCACACATGTTTCCGGGTTTGTATTTTCTTGTACGTGTGTTTTTGCAAAGCCTTTAAATTTTTTCTACAATGGGCAGCGTTAAGGCTACAAGTCTTCCTCTGTGCATCATCTTTTCTTGAGGGGCGCGGAGATTACACCATGAGTACTCATGTAGGAAGTGGTGAAGTGCAGTATCAATTATGTTAAAGGTAGTTTACTTGGGCCTCGAGGAGCTCCTACTGTGGGCAGGCCTGGGCACCTTCTGGCGTGCCTGGAAAGGAAAGTGTAGAGTTCATTGTGGCTGCATTCAGAGTCTGTGAGCTACCTGCGGGATGAAGCCCATGCATTGACAAGTGTGGCTCAGTGTTAACACAGTAGTCTGGCTTCCAGGCTTACGCTGATGTGGATCTGACTGTCTGAAAGGTGGGGGAAGAAAGTACAAGTCTTTGTGTGCCTTTCATTAAGAAGCATGAAAAAACTGCTTAAACACATGAGGCTGTCGGTTCACTGCGTAGCATAATGTGAATTGAACCACTTGAAGAAATAATGACGGTGCACCTCAAGAAGCAGGGTGCTGCAGCTCTGTGTTAAGAGGCATGGTGAAGTGTAGGCACAGCACAACTGGTTCGTGGCCCACACAAAACTGTCACTGTGAATTCACTGGTGTGATATCTGACACTTTTTTCTTTCCTACTCAGTTGTGGTGTCCTGCCTTTCCCCTGCCTTTTTTTATTTATTTTGCCAATGCCAAAAAGCCCCACAAACTTGGCCAGCAGAGGTCATGTGTTTCTGAAGCGGGCAAGATATTTACAGGGATTAGCATGTGTCCAATTTAATTTATGTAGAATTGCATGCTCCTTTTACTGAAGCAAATCCTTTAAAAAAGAAACAGGAAGAGTTTACAGAGTTCTGGAGAAGTTGCAAAACCTAAATGAAAATCCTTTTCCAGTTACACGAATAGAAATTGGGCATAGTTCCTCTGAAGATTTTATACCAGTTTAATGAATGTGTTTTAGTTGTAGTTAAACTGATGATAAAGGTTTTCTTCTCATCGAAACAAGATTAGGTTTCCTAAATCTGTTCTCCTTTACCCACAAAAATAGGTGAATAAGGTCTCTCCCATAACTTGGCCCTAACCAAGAACAGGATTTGGCATTGCTCTTTATGGGGATTTAATTTTTTTTTAAAAGGCTGATTTCAAAACAAGTAGTTAAAATGTGGAGCTGAACATTTCTTCTAGAAGTTGCATATTCTAAATGTACTATACCATAGTCTGCTGCTCATATAAAATTACAGACTTCACTTTCATCTTTCTTTTTACAAGAAACCCTTAATGACAAACGCAGGCTGTTTAGTGATACCGATATACTGCAATCTTAGCATGTGAATTAGTCATCATACGATCGGTTCAGGGGGTCAGGCCTAAAGAAACAGTGCCGAGTTGGCAAACTGCTGGTCGGTGATGTGCTCTCCACTTCAAAGTCATGGTGCTCACTCCCCAGAATTCAGATCACAGAAAGGAACAGCTGGCATTGTCGTTTGTGGCAGTATTTTTTTTCCCTCTTTATTTTTCCCTTTTTTTTTTTTTGCAGCAAGATAAGGTTTCACTACTTTGTAAAACAACAATTTACTTTAGAGTGACCTAGCCTGTAAAACATAATAGGAAGTTGGAGTCCACGGAGCCCTGCTCTACTGTTATCATGCAAGTAGACGTGACCTGTGACAAACCACACTGGAGAAGACTTAACCCCCTTGCTCCTTGTCTGAAAATCATCAGGGTAGTCCACTTGTCAGTGGCAGTCAAGGGTTTCGTTTTCCAGAGTGACTTTATAGGCAATTCTTTTCAGTTTGGATATTACTCTCTTGCATTTTTGCAGTGTGGCACTTATTTGTGGCAGCACACAGCTACAGACTACCGTTAAACTTCCCACTTAAGGTCTGAGGCTGTCATATTTGAGTTGAAATTTAAGTTTTCACGTTTGACTTACAGGTAACAGCTGGCTGAAGTGCCATACCAATATCCAATAATCCTTTCTTCTCCTGAGTGCTGGTTTACTCCGCAGGCAGTGGATGTTGATGGCCTTTCCCCAGGGACTGCGGGGAAAGGTGTCAAGCTCTGGTCCATCCTCTTGCACCACCTGCCAGGTGTGATGCTGAAAGAAAGCACCTGAGAACGGCATTTAGAGAGGCTTGTTAGAAAATGTGTCAGATTGCTTACATACTTCAACACAGAGATGGACGCAAGAACCTTCCTCCACTGAGGGTTTGATTGTTTTTTGAAAATCAGCCCCTATCACTTCCTACTGGTGCTTTTAAAATGCGTTCACTCGGTGACTTGAGCAGATTTGTTCCTCAAATATAGAAGGGAGGGGGGAGAAATCACACATTCAAAACTGCCTGGCAGATGTATGTCTTGGGGACTTGTTGTTGTTCCATTATTGTCATTATTAATAGACTTTGCAGGCAAGACAGGCTTATCAGTCAAATGCCTCATTATCGAATGACTGCGGCCCAATAAGTGCCTAACCACATTCCTTACCAAAAGAGGAAGTGATTGCAGGCCAGACCCAAGTCCTGTTAAAGCTAGTGGATAGATTCCCACTTCTACAAAGCATCTCTTGGGGCCCTTAGACGCTCACTCCCCTCTGTGTTTTCTGACATGCTTTTTAGTTCCCCAACATGAACCAAACGGCTTTAGCTTCTCTCATCTCGCAATGTGTTCTGCAACTTCTGGAAAGGAACCTGGACACAAGGAAAAATGCTACAGAACAAAAAGAGCCACAATATAAACCATATGACAACGCCTATTTCTTCATCCTCTTTGTCATGTTGTTTTACTCTTTCCTGGCATTAACTGTCTTTTTTGGTTATGTACGCTCGAAGAAAGCTATTTCAAAGAAAGATCCTTACCAGGAGTTCATCGAGGATAGGAATCGAAATAAGAAGTGGAACATGACCCGGCCGGTGGTGGTGAAATTTGACTTTGAAGAAGAGAGTATTCTTTGAACTCCTTAACCCAAAATACTCTGCCAAATGCACCGGACTGTCTCTGCTGCCTACATCTCAGGTGAAGATCTACACAAATCTATTGTTCGGCTGGCCCCTCACAATAAATCAAAGCGTTGCTTAAAATAGGTAACATAAAAAGAAGTTTTTCTTTCTTTTTTCTTGTAATTACTTTGTTACTGGAATGTAGCTTTTCTAAATATTGGAGGAATATTGTAAACTTTAAAATGGCAGCGAAAAGTGGCCATGTTTAGCTTTCGTTTCCAGTTTGGTGGAACAAGCTGGGAATCCATGCTACGTCAAGACTTTGAATTTAAGACAGAGGACTGGTTTGTGTGTCTGCTCCAGGGGGATGCTGTCACTTCAGGGTTGTTCAGACCTGGAAACTGGAGTGTAGTGTCCTTGGAATATGCCTCCCTCGAATAGGAGAACACGTTTTAGCGTGCCTAGACCAGCAAATATTCTTTCACATGTAAATATAGAAAAGCTCCTCTTGCATTCCTTCCTGTGAAAATTAATTTCACGTGCTGTGGCAACAGATTAGAAAAAAAAAATCTGCAAAATGTAATTAAAATGCATCTGGTGGAAAAACCAGGTTGTGTGTTCAGTGAATGTGGAGTCCTTGCCTTTTCTGTCTCTTACATGTATTTCTTCTTTGCCAGTTTCTCATTGGAATTTATGTTTCAGTCCTAGTGAACGGTCACTACAGCTGATCGCACATTAACAGAGGAAGGGATTCTCTGTATCTGCAATAAGTATTTGCCAAAACTGTGCACAGATTTCACTCAGTGTTGTACTGAATAGATAAGATTGCCATCCGATTCATTATTTTTCTCTTGCTTAATAAAAGAAGTGTTAAGGAAAATGACAGAATTCTGACTTGGAACATGTTGCTGTGCTTAATAGAGAAGAAGAGTGCTTATTGCTTTGTGATGTTGTGTGTGTGATATGACGGACACTGCTTTGTAGCAGCACGTGTATGTTGTCTTCTGAGACTTCCATTCGTCTGCCTTCTCCAGGGTCTCTCAACGTATGGTCTTGTTACAGACCTGCTTAGACACATTGCATGTGTCTGTGTTACAGATTGCTGCTTAGAGGGCGAGCTGAGCACACTTAATTGTTTTCAGGCGGTAGGTAGGCTCTGATTTTTCCTTAATATGTGTACGAACACAAAGAACAGCAAATAAGCTTTTTTTTCTGTCATCTAGTGGAATTATAATGTAAAGAATTTGATTTTTTTCTTAAGTGCGTAGTTACAGCTAGTTACATCTTGGCTATTTTAGTTAGGGATGTGTAGACTTTTAATTCTTTCAATATTTAGGAAAAGTTTTTATATGTATTCAGCCTGTGCTGAGCAATCAGATGTTCCTGTTTCCTGATGGGATGCGTTAAGGGTTTCTGGTGTGTGTGCAAGCAGGGAGGTTGATGCTATGCATAACCCTCTTCTCATCAAACTAAAACTTGCTTCCCGCTTACCAGCATGGATGTTTGTAGAAATAGCTGTGTTGGCTCTGATGATAGCGCTGTGTCTCTGCTGGCTGTGCCAGAGAAAGATAATAAGAATAAGGTGATGCTTTCTTGGTTGTACTTGCCCTGCCTCCAAGGATTTGTTGCTTGGGGCCCATCTGAACCAAAGGCCACTGATTTCGCCTAAATGTGGGGGTGGGGTATGTGCAGAATACTGATGTGGAAGCATATGAACGTAAGCATTTTAACAGGCCAGAAAATGTTCACAGATGTATTTTTGCTGGATTCATCCAACTCCAATTTAAATGGTTTTGACTATAGAAACAAGACTAGAGTTGCACCGCTTGTACAAGTCAGTGTTTTGTCTATCTTATATGTGTCTTGACTGCTCCATCTAGAAAGATTGGGGTGAAAAAATGAATGTTCAAGTCATCTGTGTTCATGTTGTGCTTCTGGCTTTGGACTGTACGAAATGAAAATCACTCTTGGTTGGGTGTCTTATAATGGCTTGGAGCAAGTGAGGAGAACTGCTCTCTTGAGCGCCGAGTTGTGGATGTCTGTCCTCTGAAAGGTGTGTAAATGTGGATTTGCTCTCCTGACAGAAGATCTGTTCTGTTTTCATCTTGTAGTCAGTGTTTTTGATTATTTGCAGTGTATGCTATGTCATCTTAAAAATTAAAGATCAATATTTTGCAAACCTCATTCAAACCCATGTCCTTTATTTCCGTAAGCTGTTTCTGCTTTTGTCTTGCCAGGCAATTATCAGATCAGCCTAAATCCCTTAAGCATTCTTTAGCAATGTGCTGCCATTGTCTAGTGTTTAGACTTTTGGGAAACATTCACAAGTAATTTAACAACAAGACCACAAGCTCTTCAAACAATTTTGCACAGTGCCCGCCTGTGTGTGCGTGCATGTGTGTGTGTATGCCAACAAGACGAGGCTTTTCCTACCCTATCTCCATGCAGCGGTAAAAATGCCTCTTTGTAAATGCTAGCCACAGGGCATGTTGGTGACGTTCTTAGCCTTTCTTCTTCAGTGTGTCAAAGCCTGTTTGTCCCTGCCCAGGAGATCTCACTTATTAGTAACAAATGAGAGGGGACGTTTGGATACTGCAGCAGCCCTGGGAGTTAAATGCCCATTCTGGAAGACAAGCAAGATCTCAATCTGACACATTGGCACGCAGAGAGAACGAGGGGCAAAAGATAGGTATTTTTCCCTTGGCAGGAGGAAATGTGGCAAGGCGCTGGAATTTTTGGTCTCTCCGTAGCATGATGGTTGGCTGCCTGCACTGGAAACTGAAAAGGGTGAGGGTGGAGATACCAGGCCAAGCTGCATACATCCTACGATGGGAAATTGCTGAGGCAGCCGATGCGTTGCTTATAATTTGAGAGTTGTTCTGCTCATTTTTTCTCTTCTGCGTGTGAAACTAATATTTGTATGGTGCTTGCAGAGTTCACAGAAGCCTATGCTCTGTAACCTTGTCCGTCTCCTTTATAGTCACTTTGGACTTTCTGTATGTGGGGTGTGAAATGGCAAGAGGAGAGCCAAAATAACCCCATTCACGGGGAGCCATGGGCTGTGAAATCACGATTTATAGCTCTGGGATGCCCAGCCTGCTTCAGACTAAGCACTGGGGAAAGTGGGAGGGCAGTATATGGACTTAGTCCAGGCAAGGGGCTGTGATGCTGTAGGAACTGGAGAGGGAAAGGGTGTTTGCATCTGCAAGACTCAGTTCTACGTGCAACTAAGTGCCTTTAATTTTAAAAGCTTTAGCATCGCAAGAGGAGAGAGATTCATTAATTGCCTTTGTTCTCTATTTTTCTTTTCCTCTCTCTACTGACTTTTGTTCTGAATTAATATTATTCGTCTGTTGATCTTGCAAAGAAGCTTTTTGTTCCTTCTTCCTCACTGGTAAGAAACACGCCAAGACAAAGTAGACCATGGATCCTGCTTTAGTTCCCCTACCTGTTGCTGTTTGTTGTGGCCCTCTGTAAGGTCTTGCAGATGATGATGTGGTTTTTGGGTCTCTCATTCGCTGAATGCCAAAAGTATGAGAGATAAGCAGGACCATTTAAAATGGTAGATATTTTGGGCTGCCCTCAGACTAGTGTAAATCTAGAGTAAGCTAATTTAAGTTCTGGTGTTTCCTGGTATGTGAGTTATGTCTAGAACTGAATCTTACATTATAGGTTCATTTTGATTACGTGCAGCTCAAATGTCTACAACTGAAACGTTCTGTTTCCCTGGGGAGTCTAAAATACACACTGCATATGGCCAAGTTTTCCCAGTGCTTGTAGGCGGCGTTATTCTGCTGTTGTTATTCATCCAAGCGAAACTCCATGGCAGTGACTGCTGCTGCATTCCAGAAAAACGAGGTGTGCCTGAATGAAGGCAGGCCTGATGCTGTACATGTCTCTACCTTCTTCTCTCCCTAGTTTGTATGTCAGCTGCTGCAAGCTTTCATCACTTCAGCAGTGGCATACTTGGACGCATAGGCAGAGCCTGATATTTTGAAGGAAAATATTTTTCCTCTCAGAGGAACATCTAAAATGACTTCATGGAACCGTTCAAGTATACTCTGGCCTGGATTCAGAAGGAGCACACCAGTCTGTACTGAAGTATTTTGACAGTCATATGTATGAGTGCAGGGGGACCTGGAAAGCACATGCTTAAAATTAAACATATGCTGCCATATTTTCTTGAGCAAGCATGCTTCTCTAACTTGGAACCTCAGTAAGTGCAGCAATATGTAGTATGAACTTAAACAGCTGAAACAGGCTGTTTCGTTGGGTTTTTTTCTTTTTGTGTGGGATGTGTAATAGCAAATCCTTTGCCATGTAAGTAAGCTTAGTGAATTAACAGAGCTCATACTGCTGGGAATAAGTGAATCCTGTGGGCTTGTTTCTAATGAAATGAATGTGAACTCTCCGAAGACTTTTTTCCCCCTGTAACAGAATAGCGCACTTAGGGAAAACCTTCCAGCTTTCCTAGTTATTCTGAAGAAATTGGAAGGCACAGTAAGAACTGATTGAAAACTGCTTGTAGAGTAACTGTACAGTACCTTCAACTTGCTTTTCAAAATCCCAGCAACAGAGCCTTCTTTTCAGCCTGGGAATGCTATGTGACCCGGCACATGAAACCGCATTAAATATAGATGACCTTTGGCAGTGACCCCTCCCCTCCATAGATTTGCTTTTATCCCACAAGCAGAAGGAGAACCAAAGGAGTAATAAAATTAACACGAAGACAAAAGAGTCTGACAACTGAGGTTACATACCTAGCTATCCTCACGTGTATAAGAAGATACTCAATGTATGTTCAGTAATCCAAAAGAAAATGGTAATTTTTCCGGTTCGTTTAGAAGCCTGTGGTCAGGCCCAGCGTGCTGTGCTGGGGTAACTGTCCTTGTTTTCTGACCTAGCAAAGCACTGCTTGGCTAGCAGCAATGGTTGCATGCTAATGACATAATTTCTACCTCCTGTGTCCTGAAGAGGACTAATGTGGGCTGCAGTTCTGTTGGCACAACTGTCAAAAGCTTACAGTGATCACTGTGTCCATTGCCTTGTGATACCTCAATGTGGTCACGCTTTTAAACCTGTATTTAATACAGAGGGTTTTTTAGACAGATACACATCTGTGATGTGGAAATGGCACAATGGTAGTGGTAATGGACCACTGAAACAGAGCCTGGTCTCCCAATGGCCTGGGCATGGTCACTGCTTCAGGAAGACCTGTAAGTGTTGTGGCCCATGGTGACCTTCACACACACACACACAGAATCGCTCGGTTGGAAAAGCCCTCTGAGATCATCACGTCCAACCGTTCCTGTCTACCCCCTAAACTATAGCCTTAAGTACCTCGTCTACCCGCTTTTTAAACACATCCAGGGATGGTGACTCCACCACCTCCCTGGGCAGCCTGTGCCAGCTTCTGACGACCCTCTCAGTAAAGAACTTCCTCCTTATCTCTAACCTGAACCTCCCTTGGCACAGCTTGGTGCCGTTTCCCCTTGTTCTATCCCCCATCACCTGGGAGAAGAGACCAGCACCCACCTCTCTACAAGCTCCCTTGAGGCAGTTGTAGGTGGTGATGAGGTCTCCCCTCAGCCTTCTTTTCTCCAGGCTAAACAACCCCAGTACCTTGATCAACCCATGAATTCCACGCTGTCATTTTTTTCACGGGGAGGCAAGAGGAAGAAAAAAGAAAAAGTTTTACATAATGCTGAGACTTTAGGGATTTTTTTTTCCTCTTAATAAATTGTCTTCCAGTAAAGATGTATTAGCAGCAGAGCATTTTTATTGAAGAAGTCTATGAAACGTTTTGATGCACAGAATCATTAAATAAACACATAAATAGCTTGGTCACGCAGCGTCGCATGGCTTTATTTCAAGTGTATAGTCAGATGTTTTGGTGAAACATTTTCTGCCTCTTCTTTTCTCCATCTCCATGGTGTTTGCCGGTTCATTTGAATGGTGCTGTTTTGTGGGTTGCAGTGGAGGGTACTGTCAGTGCCTCCCCTGGGTTCTCTCATGGTTGCTCATCAGTGCTGACCCCAATGGGCTCCGGGGAGAGGGGGTGTATCTGCCCTCCGTGGTGAGCGCTGTTAGCCTGGCAGGGTTCCTGGCTTTCACAGGAGCTCTCGAGAAAATGACAATTCTCATTTTGTGGTCATTTTAAAGAAAAGTGCCTTGCTGACTCGTGAAGCCTGGCTCTAGTCTTGGAACTGTGAGCAGAATGGAATCTGGTTTGGCCCTATTTGCCCTCTCAAGTAACTTCAGTAAAAAAAAAAAAAGAAGACAAAGGAGTGTTTGTCTTACTTTCATCTGTATGCTTTGATCCTGCATCCTTGTGTGTGCACAGAGCTTTGGTTTCATTGCTACAGGATCTGGATGATATAAACTAACTTTTTCCCTAGCTGATTGACATTAGCTTGGACGTGCAGCTCGTCTGAGGAGGACACAAGTGGTTTAAAGTGAGCAGAGGGAGGCTGCTCATAGCAACCAGCTTCAGGCACCCAGCAGTGCCAGGTTGGTGAGAGGCAAGGCTTCCTGTGGGCCTGGCCAAGTTGCAGCTCTCACCTGCTGGACAAGCCCTTTTCCCCAGTGGCCCTATAGGATAAACACACAAAACCTTCTCTACGTGGAGCCTAAACTTAAATATGTCCCTCCTGGTATACAGATAAAGCCTTTTTCTCATTAGATCTTTATATCAATATTTTGATTGGTTTCATGATTTGCATTTAAATGATGCTTTAAAAATGTCTTGTATCCTGCCTCATGTGACATGCTTTTATCTGCCTTATTATACATAGTTATTCTACATAGATATATATACAGAGATCTAAATTAATGGGTTTAATAAAATAGGCAAGCAAGCAACTCTGCATCAGAAGAGTCTTGGGGAATACAAGTTCTCCAGCCTCTCATTCTAAAAACTGTTTGACTGCAGTCGACTCTGCAAAACGAGATGTTCCTCATCTCAGAAGGCCACACTGTCTGAAGCACCGTTGTGTTATTTTAAGCACGTTCAGTGTTTTAAGCTTAGGAGTGAAAATTATGGTGAGAAAGTTGTGCCAGTCTGAATTATGCCGTTGTCATGCAGAAAACAAATTTCCTTTTGCTCAAGACAGCTGGATAGGGTGAATGGGAGGAATCGCACGGGTGTTACTCACGATTTGTGTCTGATTGCACAATTGCCCTGGGAGAATGCATGGAAGTCCCAACACTTCTGATCATATTCTCAGCCACTTTTAAGTGCTATTTAAACAATGAATTTCTTTCACTTGTGTGGTTATGGCTCACATTTGAAATTGTGTAAATATACACACTGTAAGGAAGAGATCTTTTGACTGCATGGGACCTTTGCCTCTTGTATGTGTACCCGACCATGGGATATTGCAGTTCTGTGCTCCTGTAAGTCTGCTGGTTCATTATCTTTCCTCAGATGTGAATTGCTTCCGGTCTTCTCCTGCGTTTGTAATTCAGGGATCTTAGAAAACATTGGTTTGTTTATGTCAGAGCTGGTTGCAGTGGCGTTGTGGCTTCCCTGTCAGGATTCTCTGCGAGTCTACAGTTGCGCTTTCTTCCAGACTTAGGCTTACTCTGCTTGCTTTTCTCTCCACCAATAACACACAAACTGAAGTTAGAACTTACTCCACCAATTGTGCCCCTTCTCTCCAGACTGGCTATTGCAGCTCACATTTTTACGGCTGTAAGAGTTTCTTTCTTTTATTAATCTTTAGCCATTGGAGCTGGGTTGGTGTGACATGCGTCAGGACATGAAGCTCAGGAGATGATTCTTAATGTGTGACTTGCTTGGGAACCCAGTGCTTTGAATATTTCACTGTTATGTGTGTGAATGTCCTTTGTGTGCAATGTGTGCAATCTAAGTTGTACAGTATATAGTAAACATCAATACCAACTATGGGTTTAAACATGTGTGGCATGTACTACTCTTGCACTGAGCAGCTCACAGGCAGAACAGCACCGTTGTAGCTCTGCTGCAGCAGTCTTTACTCTCATTGCCACCTCCTCGCCATTATAAGTTTGATGAAACTTGGCCTGTTAACCAACTGGACTTGGTTGTCCTGATTCATTATTATCACCTGTTTACTTTCCAAACTTCGCTGCGGTCAGTGGAGACCCGAGAGGCGGCTGTGCATGTTTCATTTCACAGAATCACAGAATCACAGAA
>NW_010206643.1:0-11706 GCF_000695765.1 Mesitornis unicolor
ACCTCGTCATAAAAGGAGATAAGATCAGTCATTCAGTAATAATTATGTTAATTAAAACTAGTTAGAGATTATACAGTGATCCTTTAAGAACTCCAGAAATAACTAGTTAATAGCACAATACATGCCTGCAAAGCCAAATAACATTGATTGAAGCAGCAAGTCAATGCACAGTGATTTCTGAGATTTCATGGGCATTAGGTTCAGTTGAAGGGCTTGGTTAGAAATATTCTGAGACTTCTAGGATTTCTGTTTCTGAAAAATAATTTCTTGCAGTAGATGAGCAGAGAGCTAAGCACTGGATCCGAGTTGTGCATTGCACTCCTCTAAGTTGCTAGTGGTTGTCATGGCAACATTTTAAAATGGTGGTAGCTGTGGCTTGACATCAGAACATTTTGTGTTAAGTGAAGATTTTCCTGAGATTGTAATGGAGTGTTTTAAGTGAGTGAACCTCTTGTAGTCAATAAAATATTTAGTAGTTTGTAGTAAATATTAATTTGTCCTGCCTTCAAGAAAACACACCACACTGTGGATTTACAGTTCTGTGCTGATAGAATGGTATTCCTGGAAAAGTGTTAATCCATTCTTAAGAATCAAACTTGCTAAAACTAAATTTGTTAATAATGCTTTAAATAGAAATTGTTAACAGTGGTTTCACTTTATCCTTTCAAAATACTGTGTGGCAGATAGGTTAAATTTGCTTCAGCTTTTTTATGCATTTAGCAAAGTAATGATTTTAGTGCTCATTTATATTTAAAGCTGAACTTAAACATCTTTACACTGGGGCTTTCTTGTTTTGAGTGCCTGAAAAGAAATGCATTTTCAATACCTTATATTTTGGGAGGGCAGTGATAGAAATAGCTTAACTGAAAAGCTAGAAATGGAACATCTCTCTGTCAGTCATATGTTAACATACTTTGTTACTAACCATATTGTATTTTATATGAAGCAATGTGAATGCTGTTTTATCCCTCACTTAGATAAGATTTCGAAGGTGATCTCCAAATCGTGTCTGCCACAGAGCAAGGATTTGCTGAGAGTGACAAACACTTGCCCAGTACATTTCCCATGTGCTTTTCAAAAACTGAATTCCAATGCTACTAACAGAAAGGAAAGGTCTTAGAAAACTCTCAATAGTAGACTTCAATACAGCAAGATTCATTGAGTGAAAAGCAGAACTGTTTTTGCAAGTCAGGATTTATAAACTTTAGTAATACACTTATCAGGAAGAAACGGAAATTCAGTTTAGAGAAATCATCTTGACGGGTAATACTAATTCATTTCTTCTTGCTATTGCACTGCTTCATTGATAGTCCACAGAGTTTGATGGCCTTTTGGAGCCAATTTAGTCCTTTGTGGCTCATCATAATCTCATCCTTCATCCCTGTGATTTCAGAGGCTTTATGAAAATACCATGCAGATGTGTATGAGCTTTAGCACAGCTGATAACTGTGTCTTAGATGACCCCATCAATCGTAATAACATTTTCTACTAATCAGCAAGAAGCTTACAATTTATTTTTCTTTTTTGCTGCTTCATTACCTTTTCCTCTCATCTATCTATCTATAGAATCATGGAATTGTTTAGGTTGGAAAAGATCTTTCAGATCATCAAGTCCAACTGTTAACCTAACACTGCCAAGTCCACCACTAAACCATGTCCCTAAGCACCACATCTACCTTTCTGTTTAAACACCTTCAGGGATGGTGACTCCACTACTTCCCTGGGCAGCCTGTTCCAGTACTTGAAAACCCTTTCGGTGAAGAAATGTTTTCAAATATCCAAACTAAACCTCCCTTGGTGCAATTTGAGGCCATTTCCTCTTATCCTATCACTTGTTACTTGGAAGAAGAGACCGACCCCCACCTCTCTACCGCCTCCTTTCAGGTAGTTATAGAGGGCAATAAGGTCTCCCCTCAGCCTTCTCTTTGCCAGCCTGAACATCCTCAGTTCCCTCAGCCGCTCCTCATAAGACTTGTGCCTCCAGAACCTTCACCAGCTTTGCTGTCCTTCTTTGGACATGCTCCAGCATTTCAATGTCATTCTTGTACCCATCGATCCATAAATTAAAGAAATCAAATGGTGCTTTAGCCTTGCCATGCTAAACTCAGTCTTCTACATACCCACCAAGTATTTTTAGCAGTTTTTCTCATAGCTACTCTTTTCTGGTTTAATTGCTTTGTCACTACTATTTCCCTATGCAATGTTAATACAGGAGGGATTACCCTGTGACCACCTTGTAGATCTAAAAGTTGCAAGACACTCAGAGAAACCTACTTTAAACCACACATTTCAGCATCAGCTTTCTTGGAGTTAGATGGATGATCCTCAGAAAACAAATACATGACAAAAGAAAATGACAATTTTTATAGAACTACAGAATTTGGTTTAAGCTGTGATGGTGTATAATAATTAATGACTGCTCTTTTCTTTTTGTTTTACCATTAACAATATGAATTTGGAATTTTGCAGCAATGACTGGCTTTCTCAACTTGAGAAACTGTACTTTGTGGTTTTCTCACATTAACTTTATTTCAAAAGGATATTGCAATGCATATTTTTATGGAGCAATTGAAGTTAATCTTTTCAATGAAGCATTAAGATTGGATGTATTTATTTTTGTTTCTGCATTTTTAAAGATGTCTTTTATGGAGAAGCACCCTGAGTTCTAGAAGGCAATTTTCATTGTATCAAAGTGAGCCATGGAATCACTGTGGATTGGAATTTTGCCCAAAGTGGGGAGATCGTAGAACAGAATAATAATAGAACGTCACATGTCTGTACATAGCATGTGAAAATATATCAACAAGGTATGTTCAACTGCTTTTTAGACATTGTTACATTAATTGTTAATGCCTTGAAAACCCACAAGGAGTACTCTTGATTTAGCCCAAAGTTCTGTACATAAAAGTTCAAGAGGTAAGTAAAAATCAGTTTTTCCTGCAACAATTGAGGATCTCTGTGGGGAAGAAAAAGACAAAGTATCAAGAACGTTAATCTACAGACACAATGTGTAAAAATTGTTCCTTAGAGAAAAAAAATAAAAAATCCTGACATTTTATTCTCTTCTGATGTGATTATTTGTAATCTTACCTGATTGTTTGATCACAAAATACATTTGCACTGTCCTCTGTGAAAGCTGAGGCAAGAAAGCCTCCTTTCATTCAGCTCTGTGTAAATACTTTCTTGTTGGATAGTGCTGTAGTTTTTGTTTTCTTACCTTCCTTGATTCTTTTGTTGTTCATCTCAGTGCTGATATGTTCTGGTGCAGCATATCAGCTTGCCTATAAATTCTTTCGGAGTCCTTTGTAGGTTCAATCTTTCTTCATAAAATTAGTCTCTAATTACTCAGAGTATAGTTTTGATACATCTACTGTTAAATAAAAGATTACTTCAGTTCTTTGGAAGTGCAGATGCTATTCTGTCAAATCACAAGCCTTTCTTTCACCTGACTTGGTGAGTGTATAACTTCTCCCTTGTTTTTTTGACTTAGGATATACATTTTGGATCTGTTTTGGAGTTTGGCAAAGTGAGCTTAGATCTGCCTTTAAAAGTCAGCATAGAGGTTTTCCAGTAGTAAGATTCTGCATTGCAAGGTCCAATATGGAAGTGTGGTGTTCCTTCTTCAGAAATATAGCTTAGATTATATCTATTGTACATGGATATAAAACATCTTGTTTAGAAAACAAAACAAAACAAAAGAAAACCCCACAAAAAACCCTTAAAAACACCAAAACCAAACAAACTAGAAAAAACAGCATCCACGCAACAAAACCCAGAAACAAACATAAAAAAACCCCAACAAAATGCAAATGCCATACTCCAGGAGTAGCTGTAAATAACTTTCTGTCAAAGTGAATGAATGTTTTGGGAAGGATTTTACAAAATTCTGACTTAGGTCTGCTACTAAGTATTTTCATTATTGACATGAATGTTGGAATACAAAGTATATTTAAAATATTCCCTGAGAATGTCAGTGTAAAAGGACCTGCAAGCACACCTTTAGGATTAAAAATTACCTTGATGAGTTGGAAACTGAACAGAATGCAGCTTACAAAGGACAAATTAAAAGGTCTACACTTAAAAATATTGACCTATGAAAATATAAATGCATAATGGCTGCACAGGTAAGTAATTTGCAATACAGTGATTTTAGCTTCTAGCAAATAGGTGAATATATTAAAAACATCATGCTATTGCAGAAGAGGCATACACATGCCGCAGTTTGTATAAAACCAGAACCAACATCAGTAGGGCCTATGAAATTGTATTCCTGAAAAATCTGGCATTTGTAAAGCTTCAGCTGCAAGACAATATTCTGGGAACAACGTTTCAAGAAGACAGTGGCTTAATCTGTGGAAGTACTGAGGAGAGCAATATGAAGCATCAGAACTCTGGGAAACGTGACCTGCAGGGGAAAGCTGGAGAAGAAAAGCCTGAGCAAGGACTTGATAATAGTTCTCACATACATAAAAAGCAGCTGCAAATAGGAAAGTAATCACCTTTTTCTCTATATTCACTGTTCAGTAGGCTTGCTTTGCTGCTATGTGAATTTAGGATCAGCAGCAGGAAAAACTTGCCAATGGAAAAGCAGCTGAAAACTGGACAAATTTGCTTAGAAAGGTGGGAAAATCTCTAGTACTAAAAATTTAGAGATACAGTTTAGGCAAAAGTCGTAGGTATAGCTCATCCTGGAAGCTGGGGTAGAGAAAGACACTGAGGAGTGTGAAGGGCAACCAAATGGTCTGTCTGCATCTCTTGTATTTTTTTTTATTTGCTTACCTAGGTCACACACATTGAGGGCACTGATGATTTTTAAGTGCTCTTGAGAAAGTGTTTTCCTTCTGCTTGATAAGCTTGTTTTATTTTGTCTATTGCTAACACATTTTGAAATAAATAAAAATAACTTGAAACAATCTCTTTTCAAATATACTAGCAATTATTTTCTTTGTTACATATATTTATTTTAATTTAGAAACTAAAAGTTAAAAAGCTTATTTAGAGGTCTGGTTATTTAATATAGTATATTAATTCATTAATAACAGTTGAAGCAAGAAGATATATGAGTTCTTGGAACCAGAATCAGAATCCCAACTTGGAAGCAGTGTGTTATAGGCATGAACTGTTTAGTCCCTAGGACACAATTGCAGACGGTCTTTATTCCTTTAGCACTTCCTGTTGGCTCATTCCTAAAATCCAGAGCACTTTGTTCTCTTTTCTTCCAAGCTGAAAGTAAAATTTTATGATCATAGTTGAAGAGGGGATACGGCACAGTACAAATAGCTAGAACTTACTGTGCATATGGCCAAATATAGGGTATTGCTCGAGGCTTTTAGACCTGCGGGGACTTAACAGACAGTGCCAGATGTATCCTGGTTACGTGCCATTGAAGACATCATTTGGGAGGAAAACAGAACTGGATGTAAGGAGAGAGAGGTGATCTGTCCAAATTAAAATGTGTAGTTTTAGCATAATAATTCAAATGCATTAGAAATAATATTGCTTTCATAGTGCTGATGTCCACATAGCATTTTTCTTTCATATATATTCAGCAGAATGTATATCACCGTTTAAACCTTTTTATATCTGTGTAGGAAGAAAAATTGCTTAGGCATGTTGTGCATGAATGACATTAATCTGAAAGACTGCATCTGTAATACTGAGGTTTTGCTTTCACTTAGCTTTGGTGACCAGATAGATCTGCAGCTATGTGCTAATTTTGATTCCAGCCCACTGCTTGCAAACATGATGAATATGAACTCTCTTTGAATGCTTTCCAGTCTGTGCAGTACCACAGCTAGGACTAACTCTGACTCTATCCTAAGACTGAGAAGTGTAGTGTCTGTGTACCTACCACCCACAGTCCAGTGTTGGACTGTGGGATTGGGTTAGTATGTACAATATTTTTTGCCACTGAGTCATAACAACCTGAATCACTTGATAAAACGGCTGCAAGTAATTTGTTTTAAAAATTATCATTTAAAAACATACATGTAGCATAGCCCATCAGTGTGGACTTTTACCTTTTCAATGCAGCCTTAGGATATGAGTTCCATGTCATGTGATCCAGAAGGGGTAATGAAGTTCTTGGATCTGTAAGCACCTGACAACTTAGAGTTGTTTTGTTCAGACTGCTTGACTTCTGTTGGGTAGTGTGTCCAGTTGTCATACATGAAAGTTCAAGAAGAATGCTTTTAAATTGCAAAGTTACAGAAAGTCCATGAAAATTACTAGTAGGATAGGAAATGTACTTGACAGTGAAAGATGTAGAGACACCATGTTGTTTAACGAAAAGAAAGCTGTTAAATTTACTTGACCAGAGTTGATAAGTAGTGTTCCAAATTGGTGCACATTTACCAAGGAACATAACTGTGATAACAAAGATTTCTTCAGTTGAACCAACAAAAGTCTAACTATAGCCAATAGCCAGAAATCAAAACTAGACAAATTAGGGTTACAATATTTTGGCACTGAGAGAAGGTAAGCATTGATGCAACTTTCTGGAGAGTTACCTCTGCCTTTCTGAGAATTTTGGAATTTTGCATTTCCCAAAGCATGTGCTCTGTTTTGAAAAACATTGATTCAGAAATATATTTTGTACTATATGTGAAATCAAATTATCATTTTGGTCTTACAAGATCTGGAGTACACAGCTGTGGCTGTTCAGCAGAATTACGTGTCATTGAAAAAAATTGATAAGGCGGCTGGTATGTGAGAATAGGTAAGCTGTATTCAGTTTTGAGTTTGTTTAGGTTTTTTTAGAATTCTTTTTTAGAAAAATTTAGTATTTTTTTGTTTGGTTTAAGCTGGGATAGAACTTAAGGAAACAAAGTCTAACTCCGTAGAATTGAGAAGTGTAGAAATGCAGTAACTGCATGAGAATACCTATGTGCCAGCTGCTGAACATAAAACATTCTTCACTGAAGTATAAAATCTCTCAGGGAAGTGTAGCTGCTGACAAAGAACATTTTATCTGTGTGACAGAGAAAAAAATTATCCATATGTAACAGAAAAAATATCCATCAGGTACCTTTGGTATATAAGCTTTCACTTTTGATGAATTCTGGCTAAAATGACCATCTATCTATTTTTTAACAAGTTTCCCTTCTCTCTCACACACATGCTTTCCATTAGCTATGCAGTTCTAAAACTTCTGTGTAGTATTTTTTACAGTTCCTAATTAATATCAACATAGTCAAATTTCCAAGAAATTGTACAGCCACTTTTCTTAATTCAAAGTTGGTATTTTATACAGAGGATATATATAACAAATAACAACTGCAGAGGAAATTCAAGGGAAATAGCTAACACTGTGTGATACGCTCTTGATATGTCAGCTACTTCTAGGGACAAACAGGAGCAAGTGCCTCATTTTAAGACCTATTTTCAAAACTTGTTTCTAACATGGTAATGCTGCATCAGCTACCACAGTTCTATAGAAGAAATGCGGTTGGGGTGCAAATTTTTCTGGAGTATTTCTTTTGTTTATCTAGGTCTTGTTTCAGTCCTAGAATAGTAAATGGGGCTGTTCACTTGTGTTCTTATAGTCCAAGTTCAATTTCTGTGTGCCTTTGCAAAGCTAGTTCTGATGAAGGTAGGGAGCAATAATGTTTACAGTGTTTCATGATGGATCCTTGTCATAGCTTTTCCAAACTAACTGAAGCAGGAAGTTGTAAGAGTTGAAAAAATATACATTTTCAGTGTAGGTTTTATGGCAGTAAGAGCAAAGAAACTTGGTATTTATAATTGATCTTGGCATTTACAAAGGAGAGAGACTTAACAACCAGACAGGAAGAGAAGAAGAAATGCTTAGAGATGAGGTTGTTGGGAATAGAGGAGACCATAGACCTGTCCAGCAGTGAAGCAGCTGTCAAATAATGGGAGGGATATAAGCGCATTTGTAGCACTGAGCAGTAGTCTAAGAATGGTGCCTGGAGTATAAGTGAGAGGAGAAGGAGAATCCAGAGAGGACTGACTTGAAGCCAGGAATGGGCTTGAGTTCAAGAGAGTTTAAGGCTAAGGGAGAAATCAGTTAAAACTTGATGGAAGAGGAGAAGGGGGAGCAAAAGATTTAGAGAAACTGAAGGAGGAGAAGACAATGACAGCAGGGAGTTAGTGATGCTAGAAGAGTGCTGTTACAAGAAGCAAAGATGGATAGGTCAAATACGTAAAGAAGGAGAAAATGGAGAATAAGAAAGCATAAGTACAAGACAATTGGTTAGTTCTACTGGGTTACACTATTTCATTCATACTACAAACATTGGTTTTGTTTCATAGTATTTCCAAGGAGACTTGAGTATGGAAGGACATACATAAATTTCTTTATTAAAAGTGTGAAGATACTGTGGTTTGGTAGTGTCCTATTGGTCCAACTTTTGGACTGTGTAGATAAACAGGAAGATGCAGTGTACTAGCAAACTTCTAGACTAAGAGAAATAACACTAATATGATAGATACTGGGAATGTAGAGGAGGAAAGTAGAAACAAAACTGGCAAAAGAGAGATGTTCTAAGGCTCAACTGGATGTCTGGAGTCAGAGCAAAACAGGCAAGACAATTTGACAACCTGCAGTTCCTCCTCACCTGTCTCACTGGATGGTGGGTCTTCTGACAAGCAGTTAGCTGTTTTCATTGGTGGCAAGAGCATTTGACAGGGAATAGGCATATTTGCTCCAATTTTGTGACTTCACCATAAGGCGTGTGCTCCCCTAAAGCAAATGTCCCTCACATCCCAGTCTTGTTATTGCCTTGGCTGGAATCGTTTGAAGGATGAATGCTTTCAGCATACAGATAATTTTCTTTTTTGTCTGTTGTTTTATGTTTTAAGTTTACTGTAGGAAATGTTTTTCAATATATTTTTCTTATTACTTGGTCTCACTGCAAAGAACTAGTTTAAGAACACCCTAAATAATTTATAGGGAGAGAAGTCTAGAAGGAAAGGAGCTAGATCATGGATTGGAATGTAAATACAGTTGTTTGTGGGGTATTTTGGTGGGATTTTTGTTTGTTTGGTTGGTTGGTTTTTTAAATCTTTCAAATACAGGTATTAGCAATGTGCATCTCTTTATCAATCAGAAGAGGCCTGGGGTGAGAAACCAGCACCTGCATGTGTGACTTTTGTCTGTAGCATTAACAGCCTCAGTGGCAACTTGAAAGCTTCTCTAGTAAGATGATAACTTCTTAATGTGTTTCATGTATAGTTTGTAACACTTTACATCTCTTAAAATAGGGAACTGTGCTTAGCATTTCAGAATTCTAGAAAGAAGTGAAGTGGGTTATCATATACCGTCGTTGTTACTTAAGTCTATGTCTCCAGGCAGTCTCCCCAGTGTAGTTAAATTCTGTGTGTTGTGTCTGAAGTAATTGAGATCTGAGTTGAGATTTTTTAAATTATTTTTTCTTATTCAGGAAAAAAATGAGGAAGAAAAGCTAGGTGTCACTCTTTTACCGGCCTTTGTTGATAAACGATCAGGCTAAAGGCATTCAGTAGAATTTCATGTGAACACTCTCTGGTTTTGTTGTGGTAGTGGTATTTTTGTCTTCAGACAAAAACCCAGTGTTTTGTGAGCTATCTAGCAGCGAGTGATTCCTATATACTTGTTTGGAAGAGATGAGTAAATTTTCTGAAAATGATTTTAGGAGCAAAACCATTTCAGCTGGACTAGAGGCCCTTCTCATTCTTTGTGTCTTGTGAACTTAGTGTTTCCAGATCCATTATCTCTGTGATCTATGGAGATTTATTTACTTTCAACAGCAAAGTTGATCTTGTTTATTTCAGTAAGTGCTTGCTTTAGATGGTATCTGAAAGGGATAAGAATGAAAAAAGCTGCTTTTTGAAATAACTATTATATTCTGACCATTGCTAGCCTTCCTTATCCACTTATTATAAACTGGAGTTTGCTGGCTTTTTGTCAGCCTCATTGCAAAGCTTCATTACTACACCGCTACGAAAATGAAAGTTTCATACACACTGACATAATTAATGAAGAGGCAGGCAGCATGCTCTACCAATTAACACCACAGGGAAAAGTAAAATTGGCTTCCTTTTTGCGTGTTGTGCCAAAGTTAAGAACTGTAACACACAGCAAATAGAGATCCTTTTAATGAGCTGCAAGATCGAGCTGAATAACTCTGAAAGGATGTTGTGTAAACATTGCCAACTATTTAGAGTGTTAAGAGTAATTGATGAGCTTTGTTGAAAATTACGGGGAGGGTGTTGGTTTCAGGGGAAGGAAACCTGTCAAAGAATGGAAATAGTGCTTGTTACTAAATAAATTTTATTTTCAGTGCAGCTATTAGGCATGTTAAAGAATATAACAAGCATTTTAGAACAAATATGAATAAAAAGGAAAGCGTTTACTGCTTATTACTTGACCAAAAAGTTTATTAGAATTCATTGTTTCAGCTGAATATTACTGTACTTACTATTCGCTCATAATGAGAACTTGACTAGTTGTTCTCTGCTGCTGATTCTCAGTAGTCCAACCACCTGGAAACATAAGACATCACTCAACTTTGATTTTTTCCCAACTGTCCCAGAAGTCTTAATATTAAAAATAACAGGTAAAAGGTGTAATAAGTAAACAGGTGAAGTTTCAATGTGATTTACGTGAAGCATTCTGTTTATCTTGAGGCATACGTGTAGAAAATTCAAAGCAGTTCAGGTTAAAACTCTTTATTTTCATTAAACAGAATTTTCCTAGAAACCTTATTAGTAAGAATGAATTTTCAAAACATACAAAAATTCAAATCTGTGATGACTGTTTATTGAGGGAAAAAACGTTGGGCGTTGGAAGTTAGAAGGCCTGACTCAGAGCCTGCATCATGTAGTTAATAATGGGTCAGAGTGCGTATGTTATAACAGAAATGTTATTTTGACTGCTCAGTGGCACCAGCTAAATTAATCTGTCTTTTTTTAAGCAAATAAAACATCTCCTTTACTTTCTGTCCATTCTAAATAATTTTCTTTTTGACAATAATCAGTTTTTGCAATTTTATTTTAGCCCATGTATCATATTAGATCTGGTACATCTTATCACTTCAGGTTGTATACAAGCAAATCACCAAGACTGGTGATGTATCAGTGTCTGCACCTTGGCATCTTACATGAATCTTAAAATACGTCAAAATTTTAATCAGGGACGCAAAATATAGTAAAGCTGAAAGTAATAATTAGAAGCCAATAAAGATTATGCTAGACTTGCTCAACAATTGACCTTCTAAATGGTCGTGTCTGCTGTTAGGGTAATCACAACAGTGAATTACATGTCCCTTGGTACGTTAAAGGTGGTGATACCAGAGGCATCCAATAACTGTACAATTAAGAATATTAATATGCAAACACAACTGGGGACAATTTATTTTTGTTATGGTAAAGTCCTTCTACTACATGTTAAGAAACATGTATTACTGACTATTTAGTTAACTTCTGTTTCCAAAGGGAAGTTTAAAAGACATAATAAATGTAAAAGTATTGTAAGCCTCAAAAATAATGTTGGAACTTCCAGAATTTATTTGTTTAGAAAATAAGAATTGTAATAAAAAATATTACACACGCTCACACACAACCTTCCCCATTGTGATTTAACCTGGCAAGCAACTGTGTTTAGCTGTTCACTTGCTCAAGTGCCCCTTCCTCCCCCACCTCAGTGGGATGAGGAAGAGAATTGTGAAAGCATAAACTTGTCAGTTGAGATAAAGACTATTTAAT